>NC_060121.1:586320417-586620417 GCF_021461395.2 Schistocerca americana
TTTATTGCGATTTGAACAGCATTATAAGTAAAAATTTAATACGCAACAAAATTAACTACAAGCACAAACCGAAATCATTACATTTGCTTGACGACTGCTTCTGCTCAATAGAATTTTTAAAAATGTGTGTTAAGGTGTGTGTGTGTGTGTGTGTGTGTGTGTGTGTGTGTGTGTGTGTGTGTGTGTGTTTGATGATAGTTAAGTGTAATCACTGCATGTAAAAGATAATTAGTGGTAGAAAAGTCTGTCGTAAAATGGTCATTAAGTTGTCATATTTTTTGTTGTTAACAGGCATTGTGAGTGTAAACTAACACATTTAATATTAAAGTGAGAGCGCGCATTTATAATCCATTGAACAAGCAAACAATTAACCATCATCTGTGAATAAGTCCAGGGAATCTGACCAATAACATCAAAAACCACCAATATCTCGACAAGTATCAGTTACTGTCATTTTAGGGCCTTAACCAGTTTGTGCCTTGAAAATGACAGGTGGGAGAAGCTCAACTTCTCCTTGGACAATATGTTGAACATTATAGCCTGCATAATTAAAAGGATACAAAGCCTTATCAAACACGCTAGGAAGTTCTCATTATTATGTATGCAACTGATATATTGACAAACATTTTTTAAACTATGAGTCTTTAAAACTGAGAAATATTATTACTTTGTTCCAAAGTCTACATCGTAATACCATCGTCACTTCTATTTGAGTCTGTTTCCGAACAATTTTATTTTAAATTTACGATGATAGATTCAGGGCTTACGAGGTGCAACAGTAAAGTAATGAGACTGATGTGAAAAAAAATGTTGCTTATAGTTTTAGTCAATTTTAGTGTTGTCTCCTTCAAAGTATGAGGCATGTTTTTTAAGTAAGTACCATTTTGAAATTAAAAAAAGATGTGCTAAGATATCTCAATAATTTTATTTTTACATGAAAGCCTGTACCTTAATCTACACACTGACACCATTACAGTCTGATTCTTCCTTGTTAACATTCAGTACTGAGTGTTTAAGATGTCTCCGATAATCGTGAGTCCTGCCGACTGTGAAGTACAGGCGGTTACAAGATTTCTTAGTGCTAAAGGCCTGTGCAATGTACAGAGAAAATATTATGAGTGAAGGAATGGTAAGAAAGTGGGTGAGAGCATTTAAAGATGGCCCCACAGATGTGCATGATGAACAACGGAGTGTGTGTCCTTTGGTCGTTAATGAAAGTTTGGTGCGGGAAATGTACAATAAGATGAGAGAAAACAAACACTTTACTATTTCCTCCTTGCGGGATGACATCCCTAATGTTTCTCGTAGTGTTTTGTATGGCATTGTGACCAAGCACTTGAATTACCGAAGATTGTGCACATGTTGGATACCGAAAATGTTGACGGATGTGCACAAAACCAAATGTTTAGACAGTGCATTGACTTCCTTTGAGTGGTACCACAATGACAGTGATAATTTCTTAAGCCAAATTGTGACAGGCGATGAAACATGGGTGCCCTATGTCACACCAGAATCAAAGCAACAGTCCACGGAAGTTGAGCAAGGGCATCGTTTTGCTGCAAGACAATGGCCGTCCGCATGTGGCTAATCAGACCAAACATCTCTAGATCATCCTCCGTACAGCCCCGGTCTTGTAGCCAGTGACTACCATCTGTTCCTGTACTTGAAGAAACACCTGGGCGGTCAGCGTCTTCAAGATGGCGGCAGACTTCTATGAGGAGGGTAGTCAAAAGCTGGTACAATGTTATAACAAGTGCCTCAATATTAACGGAAATTATGTAGAAAAGTAGATTAAGGTACAGGCTTTCATGTAAAAATAAAATTATTGAGATATCTTAGCATGTCTTTTTTTAATTTCAAAATGGTACTTACTTTAAAAAACACGCCTCGTAGTTCCCTTCTGATTGCACACTCTTTTTCCAGTGCTTCTGCCATTGATGGTAGCATTTCTGGAACTCACTTTCTGTAATATCCTCTAAGACCCTCGTCACAGCTTTTTGGACATCTTGTGTTGTTTGAAAATGGTGTCCCTATACTGCCGTTTTGACTCTTGGAAATAGAAAAAAGTCGCACAGAGTGATATCTGGCAAATAAAGTGGCTGTGGTTGTACTGATTTTTGTTTTGAGGTTAAAAATTGCTGTACTGACAGAGCAGTATGGGATGGCACATTATCGTGATACAGAATCCAATTATCAGCAGTGTTGACACGGACACGAAGAACTCTTTTACGAAGTTTTTCTAAAATATCTGTAGTAATATTGGTTAACTGTTTGTCCAGGAGGCACCCTCTCTTTATGAACAATTCCCTTGGAATCAAAGAAGCACACAAGCTTGCATTTCACTTTTGACTTTGACATGTGAACTTTTTTTGGTCTGATTGATCCCTTTGAGCACCATTGCAAACTTTGGCGTTTTGTCTCTGGATTGTACTGAAAAAACCAACGCAGCTCAACAATTCTGGATTGATTTCCGTTTGCTCTAACAGATTGGCTGCCACATTTATCCGTGTTTCTCGCTGTTGTGGTGTGAGACTTTTGGGGACCATTTTTGCACAAATCTTTCTCATACCAAGATCTTCAGTTATTATTAGACGAACCATTTCTCAACTGATGTTCAGTTCTTCTGCAATCATTTTCACAGATAATCTTCGATCAGATCGTACGAGTTCATGCATCCTGGCCAAGTTGACATCCGTCTGTGAGGTTGATGGTCGTCCACTGCGGTCTTCATCTTCAATATTTGTTCTGCCTTCACTAAACATTTTATGCCAACGAAAAACTTGAGCTCTTGACATAACCTCCTCTCCAAAAGCCTTCTAAAGCTGACCGTAAGTTGTCGTCATGTTTTCACCCAATTTAACGCAAAAAGAAATGGCATACTGTTGCGCAATATTATGTGGTTCCATTTCCATGACGAGAGACACAAACACGTGTTAACTTATTACAGCACAACTCAAGACTGAGCAGTTGCATCGATGTGCCACTTGGACTAGAAGCAGCTTATAGACCAAGGTCAAAGATATTGTGCCTATGCAAGCCTACAGGGTTGCCACATCTTGCAAAGAAAATCTGTCTCATTACTTTACTGTCGCACCTAGTGTATCCATCATCACCTCCCTATCAGATTCTTCATTCTGAAGCTTTTCAGCACGCCACACAGACTGTGCCCACGCTACAGGTGGGATGTTGTCTGTTGCATCATTGTCTGTTGCCTCATGCACAAGTGATTCACTGTAGGTTATCTTGAATGGATTTTTTCCCCCACCCACATAGCCTTAAAACCCTTTGCCCAAGTTAATGCCATGGGGCTACAATGACAGTGACATGTGGGTAAACGCAAAACTGTGTGATCCCATTCACATGCAAGGAAGTCAAGTTAGAACATTCCGTCACGTGACTTGTGCAGTGTAAATTAACTAGCTGAAGGAGATCGGCATGAGTCTGGTTTATACAGTGCTTAATATTTTTATTTTTAAGCTGGGGAAAAAATCTGCTTTTCTGGTGTTTGTACTTGATGTTTTCTCTATAACAGTTGAATTATATCTGGCAATGACCGACTTCGAAGCAAGGTATGACAAGAATTGTGAATCATGTCATGAAACTGACAGCGTTCATTGCCAAATGGTAATCACTGCTGTTTTTCTTGAACATAAATACAAGTTTATTCTTAGAAATAAAACCAGAAGAAGAGTCAACATGTGGAACAATTATCTGAGAACCTATCCCTATGAGAACATTAAAACTGCTAGTACCATCACTCATTTTCCAGCAGATTTTCTCGGAATGATTCTGATTGCCCCTTGTTTCATCAAGATAATACACCATTGAGCTACCTCCTTATCTTGTATCGTGAATCTTTATATGGGATATAGTTCATGCTGCACCTAGGTCACTTCTTTGAACTAAAAATTCTCTTCTTAACATATGTTGAACCAACATTTTTTAAAATTCTTCGCCTTGATGAAGTGCTTACCATTGAAGCCTGCATAACTGTAACACGTTCTTGTTATTTTGGCCATTCATCATTCACGTGGAGCACTTTGAAACATCGTTGTTAAAACTATCCATTTGTGTTACAGGTTCCGTGCGATTTTGACGCTTTCCAGGTGACAAACCAACTGTTTCTATGGTTCCTACAGCTCTGACACTTTTCTTGACAATTCTCTTTACAGTTCTCTTGCTGACACTACATGGTTCTGGAGTCTGTTCTTGTGTTTTCCAATGTCGACAGTAGGAGACCTGCTTTCAAATTCACATTTGAAAAAGTTATAAATGCGTAAATAATCTTCCTCGCCTGCTTGTGAAGCACTTCACGTTTATTGCCGTCACCTGACTTTTTTTGAATCGCACTTAAACATTTACAAGATACACATTCACAGCTCTACTGCTGCAAGGAGAGAGGAGAAAAAAAAGAAAGAAAAGGAAAGGAAAAAAATTGATAGTTGAGTGAATAATTTGGTTGTCGTGAAGTGCGGCAACAGTGCAGCATGTAGGACAGAGATTCTCGTGTGCTAGCTGTAACTCTATACTAGAATGAATATTATTGTCTGCCAGTGGCTAATGGAGGAGGGATGTGCAGAACAGCTGAAAATTGGGCTGCCGTCTTACATGACATGAACAATGACGTCTGCGATCTGGTGGTGATCTGAACGGCCGAGGCTAGCAGGAGTGTCGCTTATATTCTCTTCTTCTCTTGGCACAGTGCGGTCCAGTTCCGCACACCATTGGCCGCCGTTTCCTCTGCTCTTGCAATCCACATCTTTGATCCAGCACATGTGGTTATGCCAGAACATAAAGTGATGAGTTGCTCTGCTATGAATGGGTGCATCATAATTTTTACTTGTGATTGTTTCTGCTTTACAATGATTGGATTTTTGCTGGTTAACTGTGTTTATTGCAAAAATATTTAATTTATTTTAAAGTATTCAGTTCAATTGCATCCATATCTTGCTGCTTATTTGCAGACAATTTTTGTTCAAGCATGTTGAATATCATAAAAGTATCAGGACTTCACTTCTGTCCACTATTCAAAACTCCACTACATCTTCAAATACACAACCAGTTAGAAATATTTCCTCTTCGTAATTACTTTCATGTAGTTGATGTTTGTCTGACAGAAAATGTGGACTACGTTCTGCTCTTTATTGTTAAGGAGATAAAGTTGAATATGAAGACTGGTCTATCTGCATTCTTATTATTCATTGCAAATATAGATCATCAACTGATTCAACATCTTTGCTATAAGGTAAGTTGGTAAATGAGGTATAAAATGGTGCTTTTCAGAAAACTTTTTCTTTCTCATACCATTACCTATTACATGTGTTCCTTTGCTGGTTGGAATATCATCATGACTGTCATGTACGAGCAATGCTGCTGTAATTCAGTTGCGTTTTTGTGTCCTTCTTCTTCTTCTTCTTCTTCTTGTTAAAGATTTTTTGTTTTCAGACATACAATAGCAACAAACAAGTATGTGGCTCTTTAAATATTCTCCAACCACAATTAACATCAATGTTCAGCAGATCCTTATCATTACCCATCATATTTCATAATACATGTATTGAAATGAGGTTTTGTGTGACCTGGCCTCATCTGTGCCACATCAAATTATTTCGTATCTTCATTTTCTTTCCTGTTATTGTTGTGTATCATATGGCATATAAGAGTTTTTGAATCACAAGAATAACTACACACAAAATTACAAAACTCACTACATATTAACACTTCATCGCAAATCTATGAGTAAAATATTGCAAATGACAATAACTGTAGTTGAATATATAGGTCTTTCATGTAATTTCACTCTGATCATCACTGTCAGCTAATTTTCCAAATGACCATTGAAGGCTAGTGAGAGGCTGGGTTATGCAGTGTGAGCAAGTGTCTGTCATTCAGCATCACAGCAACAAGATGGTTACAGTGATTTTCTTTCTTGTGGAGAGTGTCTGCTCATCTTCCATGATCTGTTCAGTTGTGATTGATAGTCCAAATTGCTTGAGGGTGGGCAAATCTCAGAGATTCTCTTGGATGTGGGACAGTTTTATACATTTGTGGAGAACAGTTTTGTTGCCAGCAGTGTTCCCATTCATTGATGGCATTTATTTCATCTCCAACAAGAAGCCTGGCCATGATAAGAGCGGGATCTTTTTTGCTCCTCAAGAATTATTGGAAAGTCGGGGTTATCGGCAATCTTCTGGTAATGAAGTAGTAGTGTGCTCTTCTATCTGATATTGGGAGGTGGAGTGTGGCTCAAGATAAGTAACCAATATGTGGGAGTAGATTGTATTGACCCACTAACAATGCACATCTATTAAGTAGTACGTCTGCCTTTTTCACATGTGGACTATAAGTCAAACAGTGTCACAGTACTTTATTGTTGAGTTCAGCAATCAGAGTGTCAGTACTAGAAAAGTGTCTGCTGACACTTGTCAATTAATGCCGCAGAGCATGTGGAGAATGTTATGTTTACTTTTGAGCTTAGTGGGTGGTTGCATGGAGTGTTCCTTAAAAGAAAGTTTGATATCAAATGTGATCCCAAGGTAGTTTGGATGCGTCTTCTAATGAAATTTGTTTCCTCAAAATAGCCATCAAGGGCTCTGTGTGCCACTCCATTGGATAGATAAAAACATCCAATTTCTATTTTGTTTGAGTTTGGTTGTAACCTCCATTTACAGAAGTAATGGCTTACGATGTCTGGATCTGAAGTTCATATTTCTTCAGTTATTTTTAATGTTTTGTGTTGGATAGTTATTGCCCAGTCATCCGCACAGCAAAACTTTCTGGACTGAGTTGGAGGAATATCAAATATTTATAAATTAAACAAGAGAGGAATGAGGACGTATCTGTGCAGCAAGCCACTATTCAATATTTTTGGACAGCTAGTTTCTTTTCCTCCTGTTGTAGTAGATGTCCCTCCAGCTAACCTGCTGTCAATTAGTTTTGGTGACTGTCTGCATGGAATAAGCTGTAATAATTTACAAAGCAGCCTGTGCCTCCAAGTGTGTTATGTGCTGAAATGAGATCAGCTGAAGTGACCCATGTTTTCTGTTTCATTTGGTGTTGTGCTTCAGTGAATGTTCTTAATGACAATACCTGATCGATGCAGTGGGTCAGTATCCAATTTTCTCAACAGGAAGGCTCTAAAGGCTCAGTGGCCTAATCTGATTGTACAGAAATCTTTGATTCCACTTACAAATAGTGTGACTGAGGGTAGTTCTGTGGCTGGTCTGATGTCTAGCTAGGTTTGAGTATGGCTATGGTTTCTGATCGCTTCATTTTTTGTGTACTTGAACCAAATGTCATAATGACGGAGAGAAATTCTGCCAGCCATAGCTTTGCATAATTCCCATATGCAAAGTATTTTGGAGTAGATTCCATTACTTCCTGGTGCCTTTCCTAATTTGTCTTAAGACCAACAAAAATTTCTGATACAGATAAAGTTGTTGCTCATGTGTGTGTCTCTTATTGTTGTTTTCTTTTTGGGGGAATCTAACAAACACATTCATCCAGGTTTCTAGCAAATGCTACCAACTTTGTTTTTCTGAAGTTTCGTACAGGTTGTGAAAATAATGATAAGAGTGAAGAACTTTTAAAATATCTGAGATACATGGTGTAATTTTGTGATACTGGAATGACCTGTGAAGGCCATGAGTTGACTGGAATTTTGCGTGTATTAATTACTGTTACTTCTCAAATTTTTATTAAAACTTCATGGATGTCACTGAGGTAAGACAGAGAGCATGGATGTTCATTCATGACTGGTGATCATATTTAAGTTCGCACTCCATAAGCACCTTAGTATGTTGCTACTGGCAAGTCAAAGCCAGGAATTTTTCCTCTCTGGTTCATTTGCAGCATGTGATTCCTCAAGAGTGACTACATCATTGTTATAGTTCGATAAAATCTTCATTAAGACTTGACCTTTGATTTACTTCCACCTTCAATATTGATTTGATAGATAACAGGTCCATAGTTTATAGCTGGAGGCTTCTGAAAAGAACTGAGAGACTCATGTTGTGTGATGAATTCATTTTAGCCAGGATTATCTGGCTGCCTCTGCTTCTCACCTTTAGATATTTATCTTGAAGTGACTGTTCTTTAGTACCATGTAGAGGACACATGACTTAAGGAATGTCATGGATGCATACAGTCGTTGTTGATCTTTTTCTTTCCCAAATGTGGTATAAGAAGATTCTATTCATCAGTGCCTAAGACAGGCTGTTTATGTACTGAAATTTTCTTCACTTACGTTGAAAAGCTCTCTGGTTTTCAGTTGGATGGCAGTGTTTGAATAACCTGCTTTATGTATTTCATTGAGTAAATATTGATAGACAAGGAAAAAATATTAGGAGATGGACTACTATTTTAGTGTGAATGCTGAAGGCTAAAGGAGCTTGGAAAGCTAAGGCCTGTTAGAGAAAGAAAACCAGACATTTGACAGAAATTGTTGTATAAAGGCCTCCTCTAGACTTTAATTTGCATTGTGGTTAGATGTATGCATCATTTTTGCTCTTGCATATTTTATGGTGTAATTTATCCACCCATTCTGGATTATGCCATTGTCCATCTTTTTCTGTTTCATACAATCAAGAAAATTTCTTCTTGATCCATCAACCCTCCACTCATATGACTATACTTCTAGATCATCCACTCCAGTATGTTTCCCAATAGATTTGTTGGTTTCACCATCTCTCTTAATAATTCCCATCATACACCTGCATTTGTGTTTGAGTAGTCTTTGGATTTAAAGTCTGTCTCTCATTCGCGTAAGTCAGAACTGCTAATGCACTGATTTTGAGCTTTCTTTGTACACACACGTCAGGAACGTGAGCCTATTTAGTGTACCAGAATCAATGTAGACAATTTCTTTTAGCTTTCATTTACTTTGCTATCCACCCTATCAGTTTCTTAAAGCGTCCGAAGTACAAAAACTCATCACTGCTCATTTTTACAGTTTTTTCAGCATATTGACTGTACATTATTTTAGTCTACTTTCAAAGATGCTCTATGATGATGGATGATCTCTTCATCCATTGCTGAAACGTATATTCACTAAATGCAAGCAGTATAATATCATTTGGAAAAAGTGGTTTGATTATGTTCTCTTAACACCAACTCCTTTGTTTTCTTGATTTAAGTATCTGAAAACTATCTCTAATGATGAGAAAAATTTTTGTTATATGGAATCTTGTTGCCAAATTCCTCTTTCAGTTCAGAGCTTATTACTTTCATGAAGAAATATTCATATAATGGAAGTTATAGCAGTTATGCATACACTTCAGTATAATAATTTAGGCTGAAGCAATAACTTGTTTTGTAGTGGCTGTGGTAAAGACTTTCTTGGTATTTGAGTCAGACTTTCTAAACTATATGAATCCCAAGCAGTATGATAATTCTCACTTACTGCACCATTATACAGTTCAGCTCACAATTAGCAAATGGTCCATTGTGCTATATTTATTTCTGTTCCTTTGCTTGGTTCAGTTCTATGTTGTTGGTGATAACTTACTGAATATCTTGTACGTTATGGATATCTCTGTACTTGTGAGGCATAATGATTACAGAATTTTCCCAGATTTTGAGTACTGTGTTCTCTTGGAGACAGTCTGTAAATAATTTTGTAAATTCTTTTTGTATTAGTTTTCCTCATCTACATCTACATGACTACTCTGGAATTCACATTTAAGTGCTTGGCAGAGGGTTCATTGAACCACAATCACACTATCTCTCTACCTTCCACTTCCGAACAGCACGCGGGAAAAACGAATACCTAAACCTTTCTGTTCGAGCTCTGATTTCTCTTGTTTTATTTTGATGATCATTCCTACCTATGTAGGTTGGGCTCAACAAAATATTTTCGCATTCGGAAGAGAACGTTGGTGACTGAAATTTCGTAAATAGATCTCGCCGCGACGAAAAACGTCTTTGCTTTAATGACTTCCATCCCAATTCGCGTATCATATCTGCCACACTGTCTCCCCTATTACGTGATAATGCAAAACGAGCTGCCCTTTTTTTCACCTTTCGATGTCCTCCGTCAATCCCACCTGGTAGGGATCCCACACCGCGCAGCAATATTCTAACAGAGGACGAACGAGTGTAGTGTAAGCTGTCTCTTTAGTGGACTTGTTGCATCTTCTAAGTATCCTGCCAATGAAACGCAACCTTTGGCTCGCCTTCCCCACAATATTATCTATGTGGTCTTTCCAACTGAAGTTGTTCGTAATTTTAACACCCAGGTACTTAGTTGAATTGACAGCCTTGAGAATTGTACTATTTATCGAGTAATCGAATTCCAACGGATTTCTTTTGGAACTCATGTGGATCACCTCACACTTTTCGTTATTTAGTGTCTACTGCCACCTGCCACACCATACAGCAATCTTTTCTAAATCGCTTTGCAACTGATACTGGTCTTCGGGTGACCTCACTAGACGGTAAATTACAGCATCATCTGCGGACAACCTAAGTGAACTGCTCAGATTGTCACCCAGGTCATTTATATAGATCAGGAACAGCAGAGGTCCCAGGACGCTTCCCTGGGGAACACCTGATATCACTTCAGTTTTACTCTATGATTTGCCTCAACTTTGACCAAAATCTCTAGGCACCTTACCTTTGCTCTTTGCCCAAGTACCTTTGTTAACAAGTTGTCCCTTTCGTCTGTGGCTGTGGTGCCTGATGAGATTGTGCACTCTGTCTGTTCTGTAGCTCTGAGTTTACTCTGGGTCTTTCAGGTTTGTTAGTACATCCTCGACTATCAACAAGAATCATTATAGAAGGTGCTAACCTTTCAATAGAGCTACCATTTGAGAACTATACTGACACACGATTCGATTTAAGAACGCTATTCTTCTGCGTATTTAGGGAAAAAAATTATATGATAATCTTTTTATGCACTTTTCCATCACGTAAGAAAAGTAGATTTGCTTAAACACAGTGTAATACTCAGTTGGGGAGGTGGCCATCACATTATGTTATGGAAGTTTGTTACAATCTTCTGTATCTCCGAGCATAGACATTTATTGTCAATGCACACTTATAGATAAATAATACAAGTAATGATTAAGTAGACTGATTATGCACAGCTGTAGTGAGTGTACCATAATGCCGTGGTCGAGTTGTGCTGCATCTGTTATGGGCTGATTATCATTAGGGGTTCAGTTCACATGATGTGGTAGTTCGTGAGACTCTCCTGCCTCTATCAATTTTGCCACTGTGTCAGTGTCAATATCCAGCAATAGAGCTCCATAACACTAAAGTTTCAAGTTAAAAAATAAGAATAAGTAGCTACATGTGGAATTCAGAACAAAAAGTGAGTGATAGAGCAGTTCGAATCTCAACTGATATGCTTTTGCCGTTGTTTTAAAAATGACAAAATTTTCCATGTGGGTTGTTATTTAATGTGTTCATTCACCATGATCATGATTTCGACCTGTTGTGCCATGCTCGAGCAACAGCACACTGTGAAATACGTCAATGGATATTGTTCCACTAAATCATACATTTGCAGTTGTTACTGCTGTGAAGAATTAATGTTGTCCTGGTAGAAGAGTATGTAGTTTTGTCCATTTTGGTTTGTATTTGAGCTGTGACTTAGTTATGGTCATAAAATATGGAAGAAAAAGCCTATATGCAGTAACAAACTATAGTTTTTAGTAGATGCATAATGCGTTTTGAGCCCTGAACACCCCTCCTTATGTGCTTACTTAACACTATTACTTGTGTATGTGTAATAGGAGCAGTGGGAATTAGGGTGTACAAGGTAGTTTGATGATACAATTACAATTGAAAATAAATTTTTGTGTTTTTTTCATGGTTGTAGCATCAATTGAAAAATCAAGTAACTTATTGTCCAACAGAATACAATCTGCTATTTCCAATGAAATCTACACAAACGATGACAAAGCACTGATCTACACATGCATACTGTATTGATGAATGGTGTCACTGAAAGTTGACAACTTGTTTAAGAATAGTAATGTATCATCCTTAACTCGCACAGTAAATATTAACACCCTCAGAAAAGTGTGTAGTGGTGTACAAAAATCACAGTGCAACAGATATATCTTGCCTTATATAAAGGGAAAATAGGAGGAATTTATAAAATACATTAAAAATAATACACTGACATTTACAGTGTAAACCACCATGAAAAAACAGCTAACCATATTTACCAAAACACACACACACACACACACACACACACATTCCAAGTGACATTCACCATTCTCATTATATTTCACACAAAAAGTAAGGGGAAAATGACAAGACCTTTTACATCGTTGTTAATATTTGTAGCCGTTCTTCCTTAGTTGCACATCATTTGCATTCATCGTGTAGATAAGAGTAAATATTATCCATGTTTTGCCACTAAAGACTGATTTTGTTTCCAAGGACGCAAGTTACACCTATTCATATTATTCTGATATCAGTAGGTGAAACAAAACAAATGTTCAGTTGTAAAAGGTGAGTAGTATTTATTCTTACCTATATTTTAGGTTTTAAATTGTAAGACATTTCCAGGGGCAGATGTGGATTCTGACCACAATCTATTGGTTATGAACTGCAGACTGAAACTGAAGAAACTGCAAAAAGGAGGGAATTTAAGGAGATGGGACCTGGATAAACTGAAAGAACCAGAGGTTGTACAGAGTTTCAGGGAGAGCATAAGGGAACAATTGACAGGAATGGGGGAAAGAAATACAGTAGAAGAAGAATGGGTAGCTCTGAGGGATGAAGTAGTGAAGGCAGCAGAGAATCAAGTAGGTAAAAAGACGAGGGCTAATAGAAATCCTTGGGTAACAGAAGAGATATTGAATTTAATTGATGAAAGGAGAAAATATAAAAATGCAGTAAATGAAGCAGGCAAAAAGGAATACAAACGTCTCAAAAATGAGATCGACAGGAAGTGCAAAATGGCTAAGCAGGGATGGCTAGAGGACAAATGTAAGGATGTAGAGGCTTGGCTCACTAGGGGGTAAGATAGATACTGCCTACAGGAAAATTAAAGAGACATTTGGAGAGAAGAGAACCACTTGTATGAATATCAAGAGCTCAGATGGCAACCCAGTTCTAAGCAAAGAAGGGAAGGCAGAAAGGTGGAAGGAGTATATAGAGGGTTTATACAAGGGCGATGTACTTGAGGACAATATTATGGAAATGGAAGAGGATGTAGATGAAGATGAAATGGGAGATAAGATACTGCGTGAAGAGTTTGACAGAGCACTGAAAGACCTGAGTCGAAACAAGGCCCCGGGAGTAGACAACGTTCCATTAGAACTACTGATGGCCTTGGGAGAGCCAGTCCTGACAAAACTGTACCATCTGGTGAGCAAGATGTATGAGACAGGCAAAATACCCACAGACTTCAAGAAGAATATAATAATTCCAATCCCAAAGAAAGCAGGTGTTGACAGATGTGAAAATTACCGAACTATCAGTTTAATAAGTCACAGCTGCAAAATACTAACGTGAATTCTTTACAGACGAATGGAAAAACTGGTAGAAGCGGACCTCGGGGAAGATCAGTTTGGATTCCGTAGAAATGTTGGAACACGTGAGGCAATACTAACCTTACGACTTATCTTAGAAGAAAGATTAAGAAGAGGCAAACCTACGTTTCTAGCATTTGTAGACTTAGAGAAAGCTTTTGACAACGTTAACTGGAATACTCTCTTTCAAATTCTGAAGGTGGCAGGGGTAAAATACAGGGAGCGAAAGGCTATTTACAATTTGTACAGAAACCAGATGCCAGTCATAAGAGTCGAGGGGCATGAAAGGGAAGCAGTGGTTGGGAAAGGAGTGAGACAGGGTTGTAGCCTCTCCCCGATGTTATTCAATCTGTATATTGAGCAAGCAGTAAAGGAAACAAAAGAAAAATTTGGAGTAGGTATTAAAATTCATGGAGAAGAAGTAAAAACTTTGAGGTTCGCCGATGACATTGTAATTCTGTCAGAGACAGCAAAGGACTCGGAAGAGCAGTTGAACGGAATGGACAGTGTCTTGAAAGGAGGATATAAGATGAACATCAACGAAAGCAAAACGAGGATAATGGAATGTAGTCAAATTAAATCGGGTGATGCTGAGGGGATTAGATTAGGAAATGAGACACTTAAAGTAGTAAAGGAGTTTTGCTATTTAGGGAGTAAAATAACTGATGATGGTCGAAGTAGAGAGGATATAAAATGTAGACTGGCAATGGCAAGGAAATCGTTTCTGAAGAAGAGAAATTTGTTAACATCGAGTATAGATTTAAGTGTCAGGAAGTCGTTTCTGAAAGTATTTGTATGGAGTGTAGCCATGTATGGAAGTGAAACATGGACGATAACCAGTTTGGACAAGAAGAGAATAGAAGCTTTCGAAATGTGGTGCTACAGAAGAATGCTGAAGATAAGGTGGGTAGATCACGTAACTAATGAGGAGGTATTGAATAGGATTGGGGAGAAGAGAAGTTCGTGGCACAACTTGACTAGAAGAAGGGATCGGTTGGTAGGACATGTTTTGAGGCATCAAGGGATCACAAATTTAGCATTGGAGGGCAGCGTGGAGGGTAAAAATCGTAGGGGGGAGACCAAGAGATCAATACACTAAGCAGATTCAGTAGGATGTAGGTTGCAGCAGGTACTGGGAGATGAAGAAGCTTGCATAGGATAGAGTAGCATGGAGAGCTGCATCAAACCAGTCTCAGGACTGAAGACCACAACAACAACATATTTTAGGAAAATTTAATGTAATTGGATTGATAAAATATGTATTCACTAAGCAGCAGCAAGTCAACACACACATAAAAAAAGTTTCAGTATGCAAGCTTTCGGAGCCAGTGGTCCCTTCTTCTGGCAGAAGGTTTGAAGGAGGTGGACTGGAGAGGTTTAGGTAAAGGATTAGAGTTCAGAAAACTTGTGCAGAACCCCAGATCAGAGGAGACTTACTGGACAGGATGGGAAGGAAAGACCGATTGTTGGGGACTGCATCAGATGAGATTTGAAAATCTGTGAGCTTGAAGGTGGAAGACGGGGTAATATGAAAGGTAGAGATTACTGTTAAAACATTGTGCATGAGTTAATTGGAGTGAAAAGCTAAGTGCATTGTATGTAAGAGAGGTGGGATGGGGATGGCGAAAAACAGACAGGTCAGAAAATGAAAGGTGTAGAAAACTGAAACAGACCGAAGAAAGTAGTAGTTACTGTGAATAAAAGCGGAGACAGAAGAAATTAATGTAAATTAAGGCCAGGTGGGTGGCGAGAACCAAGGACATGTTGTAACGTTAGCTTCCACATGCGGAGTTCTGAGAAACTGGTGTCTGGGGGAAGGACCCAGGTCGCGCATGTGGTGAACCAGGCACTAAGGTCACGACTGTCGTGTTGTAGAACATGCTGTGTGACAGGATATTGTATGTTACTGGTATGCACACTCTGCCTATGCCCATTCATCCTAACTGATAACTTGTTGGTAGTCATGCCGATGTAAAAGGCCCAACAATGTTCACATAAGAACCAGTGTATGATGTGTCATTTCCCAGGTGGCTCTCCCTTTGATAGTATATGTTTTGCCAGTTACAAGGCTGGCATAGGTGGTAAGAGTGTGCATAGGACAAGCCTTGCAGCAGGGACTGTAACAGGGTTAGGAGCAATCGGGAAGGGAGATGGGTGCAGAAGGAGAATAGGGTCTGACAAGAACATTGCGGTTGAAAAGCTGTTCTAGGTGTGGTGGGCAAAATCGTAGACTGAATAGATCTCATTGCAGGGCATGCTTTTAGGAAGTCGTGGACTTGTCGAAGTAGCTTATTAATATGTTAAAGACCTGGGTAATAATGAGTGACAAGTGGTTTTTTGGAAGGGTCAGTTGTATTAGGATTGGGTGTGTTATGGCTGTGGAAATCCACTTTTGCACTAAGCTGGTGAAGTAATTACATCCAGTGAGGACTGAGGTGAAAATAGTGGTTTATTGCTGTAAGGAGTCAGCATCCAAACAAATAAGTTTACTTCAAATGCCAAGGCTGTATGGTAGGGAATGTGTGATATGGAAAGAATGACTACTGTCAAAATGTAAGTAGTGTTGCTTGTTGGTCAGTTTAATGTGGTCAGAAGTGGGTAGCTGGCCTTGAGATCCACTTCAAGGAAAGTGGCATGGGATTCGGAATAGGACCATGCGAAATTTAAATGGGATTTAGAGATTCCATGAGTTTTTCAAAAAAAGTATTTTGAATAAACAAAATGTTTTAATTACTGTAAAGGACTCACTGCTTCCAGAGAAGAGAGGTCTAACTGTTCAAACAATAAACTTAGTCACCTTGTAAATCTATCAAAAACTGTCATCCGAACTGTTGTCACTTCTTCGAATAGAGACATGCAATGTCTTTTTATTCAGTTATTCAATGACATGTTAATATTTTTTGTAATACACCCTGGTTTTAAAAATGTTGTTATTTGTAAACACATAAATGTTATATGCAAGAACTGTGTTTTACGGTCTAAATTACACCTGCCCCAGGTCTGTCCCAACTAATACTAGTAATAGATACTATTAATTCTTGTATGGATGTTGGTTAGTCATTGTTATTTCATTGTTAAACTAACCAGTACACATATGTAATAAGGGTAGGATGAACATAATTTAGGGGCAAAGGTAACAACCCACTGAGTAGTAGAGGTTAATAAAAGCTGAACTTGTAACAGAAAGCATGGTTTGTTTCCTTCTGTGCAAAATAGCTTTCATTAAAGCATAATAGAATGAAATTATTCAATAATATTGTAGGAATCCTAAATGTACAGTGACCATTGATTACCTTTTCATCTAGAAAGAAGTCTTTGCCTTCTGTGGTATATGTTTCACTAGTCTTTGTCATCACTGTGGTTGATATTTGGGCTAGAGAGTGCAGTGATTAAATGAAGATTCATACATGATCATGAATCTTCAGAGTCATATATGTTGCATCTTACCGTTTACAGATTCTGTGCTGAAATTTTGCTCTGCTGTTAGAAACAGTTGTATATGAAACACGCCTCCTTCTGTATTTAGTTTCTTATCTATGTGTCAGAATGTACAGTCTTATTCAGAATGATCTAGATACTTTCAAGTGGCTGCAAAAAATGTTTTACTGAGGTGAGGTATTATATGGTTATAAGTGTGGAAACAGCAACTCAAGAAGAATTTTTTGTTACTATGATATACAGCAACAAGACTGCTAGACCAGTGGGAGTGGAAGTTTGCATGAATGAAGTTGTGGAAGCGTGAGTTCGCAATCACACATCAATTTAGAACTGTTTGCGCAAGTGTCTCTCACCATATGTAATGGCTTGGAGCAGCTGAATCAGATAAGTCATTCATGAAAGTGGCGAAATTGGACTGAGCAAAGGTTGGAAATTTGTACGGGCATTGATAACCGTGCAGTTGAGTGCCCCACAAAACCAAAACATATCAAACATCATCATGAATCAGATACGGTTTCCTTTGAAAGGAGTTTTTCAGTGCTATCCAAACAGTTGGGTTTGGAATTCCTAGGTCCCAACTGGTATGAGGTGTTGACTTTTGTGGACTTCTGAAGAACGTTTCCTTGATCCATTCAGACAGTTCCTGAGATGTCAGTTGCAAAACTCTGATTTTGTCTTTTTAAAGGTGGAACCTTGGTAAATGAGCCCCAGAATTTCTGATGCACTGTGGTGCCAGACTCCTCTTGCAGAACTCCATCATGCCATTGGTCTAGCAGCCATGTTCATGAAAGTCACCGTAGCTAAAAAAAAAAAAAGACTGTTTGAGTTGCTGCTTCCATACACACAACCATATAATACCTTACCTCAATACAAACATTTCTTACAGTTTCTTGAATGTGTCTTAATCATTTTGAATAACCCTGTATCGACACTTGCAATATGAAGAGGGAATGGTGGTGTCCTTTCTGCTCATCTTTTACAAAAATCATAATCTTGTGATGAACTTTGTCTTAAATTGAAAAAGATATTGAGTTTAATTGTTTCTTAGACCAGGTGTATAATTATTTAAACTTTTTGGTGAAACTTAGCCCAAAAATTTAAATCTTAGCCATCAGTGTGATTTTTCATAACAAATGTCATATTCATATTTTCAGATTTAGGACCCGTCTCACACATCTATAAATCTTTAAAAGTATGTTGTGGGTGAAGGTTAACAACAGTTAATGAAAATTGTAGTTCTTAAAATTTTTTATGTCGATCATAATGCACCACACCACTCAGTGTACACGTTATGCAGAATGTGTTGGTATTGCTAAGGTTATGCTGAAAAATATTTTCAGGTTCCACGTCCTACTTATGTCATTACTGGTACCTATTTAAAAAGTATTTTGTTAACAAAGGTTAACAACAATTACTTTATGTGTGCGCGTGCGCGAGCCTGCGCATGGGCGGGCAGGCAGGCAGGCAGGCGTGTGTGCCTGCATGTGGTGGGCATGAGGTACTCTCTTGGTAGTACACATTATGGAAAATATATTGGTATTGCTAGAGTTAATGTTCTCAATTCTCACTGCTTACTTATCATCGTAAGTTTGCCACATTGAACAATTAAATGTTAAAGATTTGTATATACATTGTAGTAAAGTTGTTGAGTAAGTAGTAACAAACATTCATGATGGAAGGTGCATATATTTTAACTGGGACAAATGAAAGGCAATGACAGTGAAAATACATAAAGTGTCAGTACAATAATTATGAAGCTGAGATCGTGGTGAGAAGATACTCATTATGAAAGCAGAAAGAATGAAAATAAGTAATAGAATAAATGGTGGTCTGATTCATGATAGTTTTGTGGCTTTATGTAATGGAAGAGTATGTAGAATTAATTCATTCCATCCTGAAAATGTTTTACTGTGCAGATAAAATTATCATAAGCTTGCTCAAAAAGTTTCAGTGACTTAACTAGAAATTCAGATGTTTTGGAATCATTATTCTATAGGCATCAAATCTATGTGCAAAGTAAATGCCAGTTTACTAAAGCTTCTTCATTGGATGCAGATGCAAAATTTTGCAGTGTCAGCATTCTGATATCTTTCTGCTTTCAGTGAGCTTTATTTATTTATTTATTATGCATGGTTTCAGTGGAAGCATAATTTCAGAGAAAATACATCAATAGCAGATATCTCTTTTGAAGTACTTGACAGCTCATAATTTGATGTCTCTTTCAGATGATCCAGTCAGAAGGTACTTAAAGTAACTGTAGCACTAAATTTGAAAGACATCTCGGATGTGAACTTATCTTAAGGCTTATTACAGAAATTACGTGACTGCAAAAAAAGTAGATATTAAGTACAGATATGGTGTTTTAGATATTTCCATTGTTCAGCATTAATTTGTAAAGTGATCATAGGAAATTACTTAGATTCAGTTTAGGTGAAAATTTTGCTGCTCCTCTGCCAAAAGTGCTGAGATTTGTTTAGCTGCTTGGGTTGCCTGCCAAGTCTAATTTTAGCTCACTTCCATCTTCTGCATGACGCACTGGCCCAGCCTGCTCTGCTCCAGCTGCCAGTGCTGGCAGCTGTTGACTGCTCTCCTCTCCTCTGCTCTGTTCACCTCTGTGGAAGCAGCCTGTGTGGTGGGGGCAGTCACCTGTATTTGTTTACATTGCCTCCGTCTGTCCAGCATTTTGTGCAAGTATGCACAAGTATGTGATGAGCAAAACTAGTGAAGCTAACAAGTTTGTGCTCTGAAGTTGTTGAAGTCATTACTTCTGGCAACATTGTGTTGTAACCTAACAACTTATTACAAGTGGGTCACTTCCTGTTATGGCTGAAGGCTTTGGAGTGAACTGATGAACTGATAATTTAGAGAAGGTATATATGTACACACACACACACACACACACACACACACAGACAGAGAGGGTGCAGTACCTTTTAATATTTGAGATGTTTTTTGTAACAGTGTTACGTGTATGTTCTGATCTCGGCATGTTCTGATCTCGGCATGAGCTTGCTATGAAAAAGGCCTGGAAGTCAGAACACCAGTTACATCTTTTGTTGCATATATTTACCATGTAATATTTTGTTTAACTTTCTCACAGGTTGGCATCTGCCCATGATTTCCACAGAAGTCTGGCAGGAAGGGGTCCATCATCCAGACCAAATGAGCTAGTACAGGCAAATGGGGATAAAGTGAGCAGCAGTACAGATGAAAGCCCAAGTGCAGATACATCTGTACCTGACTCTCTAGATGACACTCTTGCAAGTACCCCTTCTCCAGCTGCTGAAAGTGACAAGCATTTGCAACATACTCTCTCACCTTCACCCACTATGGAAGGAAGACAGAATAGTAAAGTAGCAGAGGAAAATGAAGAAAAGATGAGCAACGAAGGAGCTTCTCTAACAAAAAGCTGCAGTGTGTCTGCCATGGCATCGTTGTTTGCAAGAAAGCAGGTAAACAGTTGAAAAAAAAATTATCCATTATTTAAATAAACAAGATACAGTTGCAGTGATATTTAAATGCATTTAACTTGGTGTAGTTCTTCAGCAGTTCTCTGAGATATGGTATTGAAAATATTTATATGAAAAAAGAGACATCTCAGCAAATGATTCGTTATGGGCCTGAGACATACATGACACTGAAATTCACAGAAGTGTTTTAATTCTGTACTCATGTTTTTCAGCAGTAGTCTATATTGCGGAAATAATTTCAGGAAGGAAGGGTATGATACAAAATGAATTGTAACTGGAGAATCTAATTACATTTAATGCCCATTGCAGTATAAAATGTGAGACATTACCCATACATAAGAAATAGTAAGAAGAAAATTTATGACAATTAAAATTTTTTGAAGGCCTTATTCTGTAACCAGGGAAATAAGAAAGATTCTTCAAAGTAAAGGTTCATGTGTGCTTTGACAGTAGCTCTAATGAGACACTAAAAGTCTGACTATGATGTTTAATGTTCTTTGCCACACATTTGTAAAATGTAATATTGTTACAGTTAAGATTTGCAAAAGGCAGTGCTCCTGAGAAAACTAATTTATTATTTATTATTATTTGTTTAATGCACAGTGATATTTTTAATGATAAAATAAAAGGCAGATGGAATGTTCTAAAACTCCCCCAAATCATATGGTTATTTCTGTGATAATATTCTGTCAGAGTGCTTATTTTTTGCGTACTATGTGGTTCAGCATGTGGTGAAGTTACTATTCAAAATTTGAGCCATCTTGAACCTGTATTTATCACTTTTTGTGAGTGATTGCCTACTGTTAGCCTGCCACGTACACCTCTGATCAGATTCCAGTCCCTAAGCCTTTTGTGAGAGTTTTTGTTCTTACAAAGAGAAAAGGATGCAGAAAGCGATACTAGGACCATCAGTGTCAAATGTTTTTATTGTTACTTCAGACTGGATGCTTAAGAGTATGATGAATACATTGTTTGGGCTGCTTAAAACCACACCCAAATAATTATTGTAGCAAGTGTTCAATAATTCATTAAGGCAGCTTTTTTGAATAACTGAGTATATAATTGCACCTGTTTCATTGTCCACTAACACTATCTTGATGCTCGTACAATTTCCTATAATTTCTAGATATTCTGGAAATATCTGTAACTCTGCATCTGTCATTTTATAATACAAATTTGTGATATTTTCATTAATGTCTCTTGGTTATTCGTTGCATTTGTGTTCCATTAAGTTACTGGAGTTTATTATGTAACCATATTGTTTTCATATTTTTGAAAAATTCCAGGGTTAAATGAAAAACTGTTTGGAATTATTGTTAGTGTTTAACAGGCACAGATTGTACGACTGTTGGGTTGCTATTATGTATGTTGCATTTATGAGGGCTTAAGTTGGGGATATGGCACAGCTTTTTACTCTTTGGAGATTTCGCCAAGGAGATAGAATTTTATTAGTGCTTTTTTGAAATGCTTTGTGAATTAAAAAATATATAATCCAGGAATGTGAGCAAATTATTTATTGAATAAAATGCCTTATATAGTGCTTATCTTTTTTGGGAGTGTTCTGATGTGAGTTACATATGATTTTTGAATAGGATTTTTGTTTAAACATTCTAATAGTGTGCATTATCAGGAGTTTTGGGAGTTGACTGCCATGAATGATAATATATACAATAAGCAAGCACAAGAAAAAGTGTAGACCAGTAGTGTTTTAGTTACAGATGACTGTGGTAAAGATTAAATAGCATGAGTGTGTCATGTCTCAACCATTTGGACTGACTTGAAATGTGAATCCAGTAGGTGCCATATTTGTATAAACTGTTTGCATTTCAGGAAACTTTTCACTTGCTACAATATGAACCGTTTTCAGTATGAGGCAGACCAGTTCATCTCTCCCATCAGATAGTTGAGTGCCCTTTTTGTGGCCACATAATCACTAAATTATCATATAGAATCTCCAAATATAATGTTTTCTTTAATGCAAAATGCTTTCAACAATTTTGTCGTCAAAACATTGTTTCGAAATCTGTTGGAATTCTGGTCATATATAAAGTATGTAGTGACAAGAGCAATGATAGTGTTTGGATGATAGCACCACTAAAACAGAATTACTTAACATGGTTTCCTGAAATTATTTCACCAAATAAAATGCAGTAAACGTTTTAGAATTTGGATTAAGGATAACTGTAGACATAATTAGTTTGAAAGTAGATACCCTTGATATAACAGAGCAATTGGCATTTCCCCTTGCTTTCCTCTGTCTGATAAGATAACCTCTCTCATTTGACCATACACAATCCAGGGCACTGATGATACTGGTCTTTTGGCACTACTTCTTGCATTCTGCCCAATTTTCAAATATGATGTGGAATTTTTTTTAAATCTAGATATGGATATCCAGAGGCTCGATTACATCACAGTTTTTTGCCTGTGTTGTGCAAATGTCATCTCATTTCACCATTGTGATGTGGTCGTTTGTATCAAAATTGGAATCCAAACATACTAGAACCTCCTTTACTAACTTATTGTCTGGTTCGAAATGGTAATGCATAGTCTTGTTTAGTTGTACTGTACCTGTCGTAAAGAATCAAATTGTTTTTAGTTCTGTAAACAGTTCATATAAACAGAAAAAAGATACCAAAGCACAAGATAGGTCTGTTGGGATCGATGGCATTGACTAGCATTCCTTCACAATTTGATCCCAAAGATTGAGAATTTTCAGAGTCATCCTTCCCACAGAAAAGATCAAATTTATATTAACATTCACAATTTCCAAGCAAAGCCCAAAATTTACATAAAGAGTTAATAAGTTTCCCTTTCAGAAATTCCTTCAGAGAGTGATACCAGTAATATCTGACGATCATTTCTTCAATTGAGATATATTCATAAAAAAATCCTCCATTGTGCGTTCTCTTTTCAATGTTAGAAATCCAAAGATTGTGTTAGAGTACCAGCATACTTTACAGCATAGTTAAAAACCTTTTCCTTTCTACCATAACACAACTTGCAACAGAATCAACAATTTGTTAGGACATAGGGAGATAATGCAGTGAAGTTCTGAGTATATTTTTATCAGTGACTTGTGTTGTTAATAAACATGTTGACTCAAGGAAATGAAACTTAGAACCATTATTTCAGCATTAAGAGCCTCCACATTTTATTCATTGTTTGCAAATGGTCATGTCATGGCCAATGTGTCTGTCCTTTGCCAGCATACTGCCGATGTGCTGCTGGCAGTTCCTGCAGCTATGTATCTCTCTCTCTCTCTCTCTCTCTCTCTCTCTCTCTCTCTCTCTCTCTCTCTCTCTCTCTCTCTCTGTTACCCACTACTTGTTTGTTGTGCTGCATAAAATAGTCAAAAGCCTTCAGCTTTCCTACCCTTCAACAGTACTGCCCAATGTTTAGCAGTGAAAGATTTAAAAAAATTATAGCAGAATTGTGACACAGCATCCGGGGCATTGTGGTGCACTGTCTGGGAATCACTGATCTACAGAATCAAATGTTTTGACTTCTAAGCACAAAAGGCCACTAGAGTCGGATTTCTTTCTAATTCCATTAGAGCTCAGTTCATTAGATGAAATATTGCTTTCTCCGTAGAGGATCATTTACAGAAGACAAACTGAACAGTTTTTAAGAGGTTATTGTCGGATAAGTGGCTGAATATTCTGTTATAAACTACTGTCTCACACGTTTGGAAATGGGGGAAGGAGGAAGATATGTGTATAACTAGCACTTCCGTATTCCCCATTTAGGTGTTACTGTTCCACATTTCAGTCTTCAAGAATATACACCTTGACTTGTCTACTGATTACATTGTCAACTCAGTCCCTTTGCCATATGTACACTTGTTTGGAGTCCCATTGTCAATACAAGGAAGTTTGTGTCTGATGTTCTGTACAATTGTGGATTCTACAGGAGGATGCAAGCCGTGCTGGGAATTCGGGAGTATCTCGGTACAGAGAAAGACGGCGCTTGTGGGCTGGAGAATCACGTGTCGCAACACAGCCTGTTACACAAGTGGAGGTTGAGGAAGCAGTACGTCTTAACAGTCAACAGTCTGCACAGTCTGATGTTCCGGCGGTATCTTCCTCAGCTGCTGACGGTGAGAAAGAAGAGTTCATATGAAGTATTTAACACCATGACTTTTTTATATACTTATGTACATATTTCACCAGTGGAAAAATTTTTCTTATGTATGTGTAATGCTTTTATGTCTAATTATCTAAATGTTGCTAGACAATTTCTAGTAGTTTTAGGTTCTTTCTTGGCTTCTGCCAGATTGTAACTTTGTGGTAGTTCCTCACAAGTTGTGCATATCAGAAACTTCCATGTTCCAGCTACTTATGTTTGTCTTCTGAATGTTATTGCATGCATTTTCTGTTGAATTTAAATTCTTAATACTTGTCATTCACACAGTAACTAATTTCAGATGTTGTATAATACGACAGCATGGGCAAAAAAGGGAAGGGTGATAGTTACCCGGTTTATGCATTTGGCTATTCTTCCTCTTCCTTTTATTGTTAGTGGCTTTAAATTGCAACAAATAAGTGTGTGCGCGTGCGTGTGTGTACATGCATCATTAATTTCACTGCCCTAATGGGGCCACCATCAGAAAAATTTCCTGACTATTGAGAAAGATTAGTAGTTCATCCATCTTCAACAACTGTAGTTGTATATAATGAAATAACAAGCAATCATTGGTTTTGGGCACTTGGTGCCCTTCTTCAGAAGGTTATACCTATCATTATTTGCGAGTGTCAACAATAAAGGAGCAGTAAGTAATACAAAACTTATTGCATTAATTGATTCAGTATTGTATTACTTACTGCTCCTGTATATTTTTTAGGCATTTTGCTGTATTCTTTTTGTTGAGACTCACAAATGTTGCAATAGGCATATCATTTTGAAGAAGGGCACGGCACTAAAAGTGCCTGAAATCAGTAAAGAAATTAAATTTCTGTGAAGCAACTGTTTGCTTTTTTTTATATATATATTTAATGTGATTGCTGAAGGGGGAAAAACCTGGAACAAGTTGGTATTGCAGATACCACAGTTGCAAACAGGGGTGTGTTCTGATGTTTAATTCATGGTAGTTGCAGATGGGGTGGGATAAGAACACAGAAGACAGACCTGGCTACTGTTGGCAGACAGAAAGAAGACCTTCATAGAGGGCCATAAAATATTAAGTTGGGGCATAAGTTTGTTGAATTTTGATGTTCCAGTTGCTATGGGTTTATTTATAGATTGTCAGTTTTTATTTGTAATTAATAGTTACTAATTCAGTTTACATGTTGTCATTTTGTCATGTGGAGATAGTGAGTGGAGCTGTGGACATAGAAAATCTAGCGCCAAGTTTAGAAATTTGAACATTTCTGACATATTCTTCTGTTTGAGTTCAGTAGAGGGGTGACAGCAGTAGATGCAGCAAGAAACATTTGTACTATGTATGGCAATAATGTCATTGGACAGGGCACAGCAAAAATATTGTTTTCTAATTTTGAGAGGATCGTTTCAACTTCAGTGATTATGTACATTCAGGAAGACCTTTGGAGTTCGATGAAGACTGTTTAAATCCATAAATCCAGAATAATGTGCATCAGCCACCATTGTGCGACGGTTGCACACAATGGGAAAGGTTTGAAAATTGGGTACCTCATGCTCTAAGTCAAACTCACAGAAATCGATTGGTGCCCATATGTGCATCTCTGCTCGCTCATCGTACATTGGTTCATGAACAACACTTACCATTCCTATTCTGGTGACAAGAAATGGTGTCTTTATGCTAACATAAGTAGAAGAAAGGAATGGTTGACCCCAAAGAAAGCAGCAACTGCCCATAAAAAGACATGCATGCATCCACAAAAGATAAAGTTACGCATCTGATGGAACAGCGATGATTTGGTTTACTACAAACTGCTTCTCTGAGTTGTAACCATCACTGCCGACATTTATTGTCAGCAACTGAGACATCTTGCAGACACAATCCAAGAGCAATGGGCAGGAAGACTGGGAATTGCTGCTACTTCACAAAAACGCCCACCCGCATTTTGCTAGACTGACAAAAAACACTATTTGAGAGTTGGGTTGGAAAGTCATAAGACATTCGCATAATTTCCCTAATCTTGCACCCTCATATTTTCATGTCTTCCACTCTTTATAGAGCATCCTTCAAGGAATTTCCTTTCCAGAACAAAATGGTTTCTACAGTCATAGAATTGAAAAGTTAGGGCAGCATTGGCAGACCATTGTTAATTGTGAAGGAGAATAAATTACTGGAGACTAAAGTCTGTTATGTGTATCTGATGTATTCATTAAACTTATGGAAAAAAGCTACGAACTTGTGCTCCAATCCAATACTAGTGGGAGAACTACACCTAAATGTAGAAAATTGTTATGATTATTAGCACATACCATATGGGGTTGTTCCCCCCTGCGGGATTGGGTGTTAAAATAGGCCTCAGTTATTCCTGCCTGCCGTAAGAGGCAAATAAAGAGAGTCTGAAATGTTTCAGCCTTTCTGTGATGGTTCCCTATAGGGTCTGACCTCCATTCTTCAAAATTTTTCCAAAGAGCGAGTCAGTTGGGGAAGGGTGCATAATGTAGTATCTTGTGTCCGTCCTGCACTGTGACTTTTAGCACACTTAATCATCATGGATGTGCAACTCTGTTCATTCTCCAGCCATTGGGTGAGGACACCTTCCTGAGTGTGTTTCCTCCATCCACTGTGCGGTGTCGTTTTCTGCGCCGATGTTGATAATGGACTTGATTGCACCTGACATCCACCGCGATAGCCAGTGCGTTGTGACGAGGTCGCCATGTACCCTGACTACACAGGGATCGCTCTGCTGATGCCTGCGCCGTTAACTCCCTGCGTATGCCAAGGAGTAGACGTCTGTCTGCCTGGAGCATCAGGACTCCCGGCAACAGCCATCCTGCTATTTAATGCAAGGAAGTATGAACACCAAATTGTTCCTTGCCGTGGCTACACCATGGGAGGAAAGCCAGGCTAAGGATAGAAGCAAACCTTATTCGCCCCAGTACCTCGTATGTATAAGAGCTGATGGTGAATCCTTAATGTCGATGAACCCTCAGGTTTTTATAGAGCATTAGAGGGCAAGATTAGGGAGCTGGAGGGATTGTCCAAAATGTGATCTGGATCAGTCCTGTGCCCAGCCACGGGCATTAATTGCCTGCGCCAAGGTGGGAGATGTTTCTGTTTCCCCATGCCAGGGTATTATAGTCCACAGGGACCTTTTTTACAGTCCAGTGACTAGGTGTGTGCCAACTTAGAGTGGACGAGGTGTTTATTTCATTCGGTACATCCATAGGGGTCTGCAGGATAATCAGATTGCCACAGTTGCATTCATAGGGGCCCTCAGGATAATGAGATTGCCACCAGTGCCTTCATCTTGGCCTTCGATGGTGACACATTAACTGAGAAAGTCAAGGTGATGGTATACCAATGCAATGTAAAGCCATATATATCTCCCCCAATGTAGTACTTTAAGTGCTGGAAGTTCAGACATGTGTCTCCTTGCTGTAAATCAGGCGTCACATGTCGCGATTGTGGATGTCCATCACATCCCAATACTCCATTTTCCTGCCTCCCACCTGTGTTAACTGCAGAGCGAGCACTGTTCCCCTTGCTTGCCAGACTGATGGATTCTCCAGAAAGGAAGGAAAAATCATGGAATACAAGACCCTGGACCAACTGACCTACACTGAGGCTAAGAGGAAATCTGAAAGGCTACATCCTGTGCGCTTGATGTCCTCTTATGCCACAGCTACAACAACAGTTCCAGCCCCATCAGTACAACCATTTATAGTTGGGCTTCAGGGCCACAAGACTGCACCTGCCCTGTAGATGGTGGAGGGCATTCCTATCCCTGTTGCTCCTGCACCACATACTTCAGAAGCAATACCCCTCCAGCCATTGGGGACATCTGTCCCCACTTCTCAACTGGAGAAGCATCAGTCTTCCTTGGCTCCTCTTGCTAGGAAGGGATCTCTTGGGTCACTCCTTTCCAAGTTCCTACCAGTGGGAAAGAGGACACCCACCAGTGGTGGAAGTGGCCACAGGCAGCTGTAAAGGTTGGGGAAACTCTGCAGTAATTATAGGGAGACAAAATAGTACAGTAAACAACAATTTAAACAAATGAAACAAAATGCATCAAATAAAACTACTACTACTACTACTACTACTACTACTACTACCCTCCACGAATAAGTCTGTAACTCGGTCTACAATGATCTGGTCATGGATAGTTCTCAAACTAATGTATTTCTATTGCTAATGTGCACAAACACGACAGCCAGATGTTGGACATTGAATTCCTTAAATAATTCTTCACTCATTTAAGAGCACTCATGCTTCGTTTACTGCGTGCTGTAGTTGCGGGTAGGGTCAAAACCAAATGCAGGAACTTCATTGTTTCTTCATAAACGGAGTCTAAATCATTGTTGACAATGTACTTCAAGGGGATTCTTCGAGATAAGTGTTTTTTCTCATCAGCGCTTATGTTACACAGTTCATTTTCAAGTTGTTCTTGTTTGAAAAAAAGGGTACTATTCTAATAATTGAAGCAGTTTCAACTTAGGGAATTCTTTTTGATAGTTCGGGAAACACTTTCCGTTCAAAAGTTCAACGAACTGAATTTGGGGAAGTCTTGAAACCACCTTTTCATCTGAACAACTTGCAAATCCAGTATCTCGTAAGTTAGTGCCCTGAGAGATGTCTTTTGACTGTCACAGAATGATAAGTTGCCATTCAAACACAAGCTGCATTTAATGCATTCATCAACGAATGTTTCCGTTCTTAATTGTTGTAAGTTTCTCAAAACAGTTCTTATTTCATCGTGGCAAGCAGTTATACTGACACATTTTGACTGAAGAACATTAAAGAGATGATCAACATAAACAAAGCACCCCGGTAGAAGCAAAGCAAGTGGACAAATGTAGGATCATCCATCCATCGTTTCATTCCCACAGCACAGCTCAAAGATTCTGGGTCCCACTGAAAGTCTGTATCGTGAAATATATAATTAAAAACACCATATAGCCCTGAGAAATGACTAGATGTTCTTGAAACTGCCCTGGAACGAAAGTTCCAGCCAGTGTTGCTTGCATGTGGCAGTTTAAATCCTTTCTCAGTTAGCAATACAGTTCGGTTTGATGATTTGCTGAAAAACGAATGGAATGCAGTGAGATCACTTACAAACATGCATATGTGTCGTATGATTTTGGAGGCATGTAACAGTACCAAATTCAGTTGGTGTGCATAACAATGAATAAACAGCGCATAGGGACAGAACTGCTTCACCAATTGTTGTAGTTCTCTTTATCTGCCCACCATTACTGAAACACCATCATATGTTTGACTAACCACTTTTCCTTCCACATTCCATTCTTTCAATACTGTGTGAATAATGTTTGACAAACCTTCGGCAGTTTTATCTCCAGAAACATCGCAAAATCCAGCGAATCTTTCCTCAATTTTGTCTGCAATACAGTACCTGAATATTATACTCATTTGACTCTTGCATGACACGTCTAATGTTTCATAAAACTGAATTGAAATGAAATTGCAGTTCTGAATTTCAGATTTTATTGTCTCATTAACTGCCAGAGTTATCATTTCTATTACATAATTCTGTATATCTGGAGAAGTTCCTTTAAAGGTTGAAGATGATGACAGATTGTCTCGGATTAACTGCTCTCCTTGATCTAGTAAATCCAAAAATTCCAGATAGTTACCATTGTTACTGGAGGATTCGTCTTCTCGATGGCTGCGAAAGGCTAGTTCTTGTTCAACAAAGAAATAAAATTGCCTGAATAAGAAAAACCAATACTATTCTGCTGGATGCAACTCGTTTGTTGTATTTTATTGGTGTCAGACGAACGGCTTCAGAAATGGGGTGCTCAATTATACTTCTGCCCAATAACTGAAATGATTCTTTGTTCTGCAGGTGACGTTTTGATATCTGATGCTTTTGTGCTTCCCTGTCAAAGTTCTTTATCGTACAAATGCCCTCATTGCATCATTCCTTTTCACAACCAAACAGAAGACATATATGACAATATAATCTGTTATTAACTGCAGTCACAGTCAGCCAAGCATACTTTTCACACCAGGCTGTCTGAAAAGTGTGTTTTTGTTTAGTTTCACTTAAAACTACACTGAGTATAGAAGTAGGTTGTTTGTCCTTCAGTTCATACTTTTTTTCATACGTTAATGTAGAAAAAGGCGTTTTTAATGAAAATTCTATAAGGTTTCAGTTGCTGGCTCACTCATGTTGGCGACACAACGAAAATATGCACTAAAATCACACAAGAATTACTATGAGCACAAACTGTGTGACTGTTCACTTCCGTGTTAAAAGCCAGCATAGAAGTGGCAGAGGCTAGTCTTGATACCTGCTAGCTAGTGCAGCGCACCAGCCTACGTGGAAGAGGGGAAGTGGAGGGGAGCCGGGAATGCCACTAACACTCAGGTGCACACAGCCAGGTAAGGGAAGGGAGGCAGAGACTGGGAGCAGTCGAGTCTCAAGCAGGCAGATACGGGTGCGGCGGCGTGGGCTACAAAACTAATGTCTTCGCATATTTAGTGCTCTTAGTAGAAATTTATTTATATTTTTGTTATGAATTACTATTGCATCTTTTTTAAGCACAAATACAGGGGAGACTAAGTCTCAAAGTCTCCCCTCATACTACGCCACTGATTCTGACGTCCTCCAAGGACCTAGATGTCACCAGGCCTTCAGACACAATGGAGATCTATTGCGCAGGTACTCAGTCGGTGGCAGCAGGTGACTCTTAGGTGTCAACACAGGACAGGTCGCGAGTCATGCTTGTGTAGCTCAGTTGGTAGACCACTTGCCCATGAAAGGCAAAGGTCCCGAGTTCAAGTCTCAGTCCGGCACAGTTTTAATCTGCCAGGAAGTTCCATATCAGTGCACACTCTGCTGCAGAGTGAAAATCTCATTTTGCAGGAAGTAGCCATCTGCAATCTATAAAAAGAAAACTGAACTCCGTCTGGCCACCATATCATTCTCAGCCAATAGGCATCATGCGATGCGGGTATGGAAGGGCATGTGGTCCGCACACCGCTCTCCCAGCCATGTCAGTTTACAATACCATAGGCACTACTTCTCAGTTGAGTAGCTCCTCAGTTTGACTCACAAGGGCTGAGTGCAGCCCGAAATCTATATTTTCATCTAAATGGTGGCATATAATTGAACATATTGGCTGCGCTGATTAATCAACTCCATAAATCTTTCTTTCTTTCTTTTGGGAGTTTAATGCCCATAACCCCTTGTGCGGTGGCACCATGTTTACTTTCTGAGGTCTAGAATTTACTGTCTCAACTCAACCTCTGCCTCTTCAATACTGAAGCCCCCAACACATTTTAGTGTGGCTCACGGTACATACAAGGCCATTTATTTATCAGTTTGCAGCCCAGAACTTCTCCCATCTATCACTGGATACCCCACAGTGACATGAGTGTAAGTGACCACGTCCCCATCTTCCTGTCATTCCCATGGATGCATACTCAGATGGGCTTTAAACAAGGCAGACTGGGAAGCTTTCATATCTGTTGTCACCATTGAATCTCCCCCGCAACGATCGTTTATGCTGCAAAACGTGTGGTCCCTCATTTCTCAGGGTTCCCCAGGGAAAGACAATGCCATCTACATCTATATTTATACTCCGCAAGCCACCCAACGGTGTGTGGCGGAGGGCTCTTTACGTGCCACTGTCTTTACGTCCCTTTTCTGTTCCACTCGTGTATGGTTCGCAGGAAGAACGACTGCCGGAAAGCCTCCGTGCACGCTTGAATCTCTCTAATTTTACATTCGTGATCTCCTCGGGAGGTATAAGTAGGGGTAAGCAATATATTCGATACCTCATCCAGAAACGCACCCTCTCGAAACCTGGCGAGCAAGCTACACCGCGATGCAGAGCACCTCTCTTGCATTGTCTGCCACTTGAGTTTGCTAAACATCTCCATAACGCTATCACGGTTATCAAATAACCCTGTGACGAAACGCGCCGCTCTTCTTTGGATCTTCTCTATCTCCTCCGTCAACCCGATCTGGTACGGATCCCACACTGATGAGCAATACTCAAGTATAGGTGGAACGAGTGTTTTGTAAGCCACCTCCTTTGTTGATGGACTACATTTTCTAAGGACTCTCCCAATGAATCTCAACCTGGTACCCACCTTACCAACAATTAATTTTATATGATCGTTCCACTTCAAATCGTTCCGTACGCATACTCCCAGATATTTTACAGAAGTAACTGCTAGCAGTGTTTGTTCCGCTATCATATAATCATACAATAAAGGATCCTTCTTTCTATGTATTCGCAATACATTACATTTGTCTATGTTAAGGGTCAGTTGCACTCCCTGCACCAAGTGCCTATCCGCTGCAGATCTTCCTGCATTTCGCTACAATCTTCTAATGCTGCAACTTCTCTGTATACTACAGCAACATCTGCGAATAGCCGCATGGAACTTCCAACACTATCTACTAGGTCATTTATATATATTATGAGAAGAAATGGTCCCATAACACTCCCCTGTGGCGCGCCAGAGGTTACTTTAACGTCTGTAGATGTCTCTCCATTGATAACAACATGCTGTGTTCTGTTTGCTAAAAACTCTTCAATCCAGCCACACAGCTGGTCTGAGATTCCGTAGGCTCTTACTTTGTTTATCAGTTGACAGTGCGGAACTGTATCGAATGCCTTCCGGGAGTCAAGGTAAATAGCATATACCTGGGAGCCTGTATCTAATATTTTCTGGGTCTCATGAACAAATAAAGCGAGTTGGGTCTCACACGATCGCTGTTTCTGGAATCCATGTTGATTCCTACAGAGTAGATTCTGTGTTTCCAAAAACGACATGATACTCGAGCAAAAAACATGTTCTAAAATTCTACAACAGATCGACGTCAGAGATATAGGTCTATAGTTTTGCGCATCTGCTCGATGACCCTTCTTGAAGACTGGGACTACCTGTGCTGTTTTCCAATCATTTGGAACCTTCCGTTCCTCTAGAGACTTGTGGTTCACAGCTGTTAGAAGGGGGGCAAGTTCTTTCGCGTACTCTGTGTAGAAACGAATTGGTATCCCCTCAGGTCCAGTGGACTTTCCTCTATTGAGTGATTCCAGTTGCTTTTCTATTCCTTGGACACTTATTTCGATGTCAGCCAGTTTTTCATTTGTGCGAGGATTTAGAGAAGGAACTGCAGTGCAGTCTTCCTCTGTGAAACAGCTTTGGAAAAAGGTGTTTAGTATTTCAGCTTTACGCGTGTCATCCTCTGTTTCATTGCCATCATCATCCCGGAGTGTCTGGATATTCTGTTTCGAGCCACTTACTGATTTAACGTAAGACCAGAACTTCCTAGGATTTTCTGTCAAGTCGGTACATAGAATTTTACTTTCGAATTCACTGAATGCTTCACGCATAGCCCTCCTTACGCTAACTTCGACATCGTTTAGCTTCTGTTTGTCTGAGAGGTTTTGACTGCATTTAAACTGGGAGTGAAGTTCTCTTTGCTTTCGCAGTAGTTTCCTAACTTTGTTGTTGAACCACAGTGGGTTTTTCCCGTCCCTCACAGTTTTACTCGGCACGTACCTGTCTAAAACGCATTTTACGATTGCCTTGAACTTTTTCCATAAACACTCAACATTGTCAGTGTCGGAACAGAAATTTTCGTTTTGATCTGTTAGGTAGTCTGAAATCTGCCTTCTATTACTCTTCCTAACAGTTAAACCTTCCTCCCTTTTTTTATATTCCTATTAACTTCCATATTCAGGGATGCTGCAACGGCCTTATGATCACTGATTCCCTGTTCTGCACATACAGAGTCGAAAAGTTCGGGTCTGTTTGTTATCAGTAGGTCCAAGATGTTAACTTCACGAGTCGGCTCTCTGTTTAATTGCTCGAGGTAATTTTCGAATAGTGCACTCAGTATAATGTCACTCGATGCTCTGCCTTAATGGTCGCCAGAAATCGCTGAGACTACTAAAGAGCATAGGCGAGCTCTACAGCGATATAAGTGGCACCCGTCACTGGAGCAAGTAATAGCTTTTAAATGGCTCCGTGCCCTTGTTCACCAGCTCATAAAAATATGGAAACAGGAGTGTTGGGAGAGGTATGTCTCCACCATTGGGTCACATATCTCGCATTCGCAAGTCTGGTAGAAGATCCAATGTGTATTCAAGTACCAGACCTCAACAGGTGTTCCTTGTATATCCATCAATGAAGAGATATTACTGACGCAAACACAATTGCAGAGTACTTTGCCGAGCCCTATGCTAGTGCCTCTACATGGGAGAATTATCCCATCGCCTTTCATACCTTCAAACAGTGGATGGGAGGGAAACTCCTCTCGTTCACTACACACCACAGTGAACCTTATAATGCTGCATTTGCTGAGTGGGAGCTCCTCCTCGCCCTTGCACATTTTCCCGACACAGCTCGTAGGCCAGATTGCATCCACACTCAGGTGATTAAACATCTCTCATTGGACTACATGCGATGTCCATCTTCAACCGCATCTGGAGTGATGGTGTTTTCATGATGCAGTGGTGAGCTAGCGGTGTCATTCCAGTGCTCAAACCTAGTAAAAACCCGCTTTATGTGGATAGCTATTGGCCCATCAGCCTCACCAATGTTTTTTGTAAGCTTCTAGAACGCCTGCTGAGTCGGTGGTTGTGTTGGCTCCAGGAGTCCCGGGGCCTACTGGCTCCATGCCAAGGTGATTCTGCAAGGGTCGCTCTACCGCTGATAACTTATTGTCTCTCGAGTCTGCCATCTGAACAGCGTTTTTACCTGTCGCTCCATACTTTCTGTGTCCAAGTTTGTGTCTCCCGTAGTTCCCCCCATATCCAGGAGAATGGGGTCCCACAAGGCTCAGTATTGAGTGTCTCTTTATTTTTAGTAGTCATTAAAGGTCTAGCAGCAGCTGTAGGGCCATCCAACGACTTGCATTTCCTACTGTTGCTCCAGCACTGGTGTGCTGAGCAGCACCTACAGGGAGCCATCCACAAGACTCGGTCATGGGCTCTAACCCACGGCTTCCAGTTTCCCGCCATGAAGTTGTGTGTCATGCACTTCTGTCAGTGTTGTACCGTTCATCCAGAACCAGAGCCTCACCATGATGATGAGCCACTCACGGTAATGGGGACATATCAGTTCTTAGGACTGGTTTTTGATGCCCAGTTGACTTGGCTTCCTCATCTTTGTCAGCTTAAGCAGAAGTGCTGGCAGCATCTCAGTGCCCTCCACTGTCTGAGCAACACCAACTGGGGTGTAGATCAGGTTGAGAGTGGCCCACACTCAGTTGCACTGTCCTACTTTAGCTACCCTGGTACAGAATTATCAGTTAACTGAGCTCATTACCCTTAGTTTTATCTGACACCACCTCATAAGTGCTGATATAATTTTACATTTTATACGTGGGGGGATTATCATTCTATCTAAGTTTTAGTGCATGTCTTTTGTCAGTCTGTGTTCTCTAGCCTAGTGCTTTTAGGCTGGAGGTTCTAATGTATTGCTGCATGGCTGGCTCATCCCTTTTTGTTCTTGTGATCAGCCAGCCTCTCTTGTTTGTAATCCCTTCTACCTGTTTGTTGCGCCTCTCTCTGGTTTTCTCATCTTTATCCATTGTAGTGTTTGTTGCCCTTCTGTAGTTCTTGCAGTTTTCTTTTCTCCAGGTTTTGTGCGTGGAATTTTATTCTGTCCCTCATGAACTTGTTTTATAGGAACAAGAGACCATTGACCAAGCAGTTTGGTCCTTTCCCCCCCCCCCCCCCCCCCCCCCTTAAACCAACCATCCATATAAGGTATATTTGATAGGAAGAAAAAAACATCCATGCTTTGTCTATTATCCTCAGTCAAAACATCCTAGTACCAGTTAATCTGTGCTTCAGAAACTCGGACAATGTTTTCTTTACTTTGATAGTGCTGGCATCATTTACAAAGAATTTGTGCCTCCATAGAATTGTAAAGAAGCCAGGGGAATGTTTAAATGCTTGCTTGCTTGCACCTAGTGCAATTTCCTTGCTAAAAAGTAAATCTCACCATTCACCTTTATTCACCAGATCAGTTTGCTTCAGAATATTCTCTCTAACTGAAATTGAGAATTCACCTTAAGAGTTCAGATGCAACTCAAGGCAAGAAAATAGTTTGGGGGAGGAGTAAAGGTTTGGACATTAAGGGTGTTGGGAAGGCAGTGGATCATTCAGTTTGTTTCGTTCAAATGTGAATTTGAAGACCATCTTCTGATATTTTTTTCAGGTGTCGTAGAGCTCTGTAATCAATTGGTTTTTAGAGCAGAATTTTATTTTCTATTTGTAAGAGGCCTTTGTATTAGTTGCTTTTTTTTTCAGCTTTTCTTTTACATACTCATAATTAATTCCTGTTATCACATATCTTTTTTAGTTGTTATCTGCTGGCTGTATATTGTTTGCAACGTAATGTGGCAATGTAATGTAGCAATGTGGTTGTGTGATGAAGTGCTTACTAATATTGAATACACCGCAATAGCCTTTTTAGTATATTGCCCTGTGTATTTTGAAAATAGCTGTATCTGGTATACGAGCCTGGAGGATCGATGGGGATCATAGCCAGTTAAAATTATGATTTTATAAGAACCCAAAATTCTACCATTATTAAATTAAAAAGCAATCAAGTGATGATCGCTGCATGTCATTAGATAAATCTCAGGTTTTTATGCCTTCTTTGATAGGATATGCCGAGTGCCATGCATTGTTGTACTAAACAGAGACATTAGTTTTACCTTCAGTGCTGAATTCTCTTTGTAAAGGTCAAAAGATTTAAGTTTTAACTTGAATAATGTCTAATCTGATTGTGCTAGTAGCTTCCAGAATGTTATCTTTGCTTTAGCGATTATGCATATTAATGGTTTGCATAAAAAAATAATATCTTTTCTGTTCAGTTCCCAAAACCAAAAAGAAAAAAAACCTTTTAGTTTGTTTTTTAAAATGGAATCACATCTGACGACAACCATAAATTGATGATGTTGCTTGACCATATGCTAATTTAAATATTTTTTAAAATGCACATACAAAAATTAACATGGACCAATCTTCATATGTGATGTGGTGTTGAGTCACATAAAAAATACTACAATCCTATTAGTGCTCTAACCATATCCAACTCAAAAGGAATAAACAAAAAAAATCAGAGCAAGTGTTCAGATGTGTTTGTATTCTTAAGGGACCAAAATGCTGAGGTCATCGGTCCCCAGACTTGCACACTACTTAAACTAACTTATGCTAAGAACACCACACACACCCATGCCTGAGGGAGGACTCGAACCTCAGGCGGGAGGGGTTGCGCACTCCGTGACATGGCGCCTCTAACCGCGCAGCTCAGAGCAAGTCCTATCATAAAAAAAAAAAAAAAATAAAAAAAAGACTTTTCCCCTTTTCAGGTGTTGATTTCTAACTTGCACTCAGCTGTCTTAAACTTACTTCACAAAATATTTTACAAATTAGACACTCACATCAACATCTGAGATTTGAAGCATGCACCTTCATGAACCTTACCATATTTTAACATAAAAGCCCAGAACATGATACATCATTGTGCCTGACATGCTGGCACAGGATTAACCCTCATGAATTTCATCACACAGTCACCCATATGGATGAAGTAATACCACTCTGATCTTTACAGTAGTCTTGACAATAACAGCCTTAAAATCTTCTTGTTGTTATTGCTAGAAACCTTTCTATCACCTCTACTCTCTCAAGCAATGTTGTGCAACATCACATTATAACCTGCAAATAATATAGGCTACATTAGAATACACAGTTGTGTCAGTTACGCAAATTTTTTCAGAAAAAAATCATTAATCTGCAGCTTGATGTATTGATGGGTGGACATGTGCAAAAAAATATGGATTGAGATCTGTAGGTGAAACTGTTATTGCAGACTATCTGATCTTTCTGTTTCTCATATTGTCTCTGTGGGTATAACAAGCCATTCTCACCAGGAGTTTTGTTTCTTCTGTTTTAATACCTCACTTCTTCTTTCTCTTCTGACCCAAAATTTCATACCTGTCAAACAGCTTAGGCACCACCACTACTTTATAAAGTTTTAAGTATGTGTTTTAATTTTTTTTTTATATTTTTGTTGGCAACCTTTATAATGGAACATACCAGTTGCAGTTTATTTGATTTATTTCTCAGCTCATCGATTTAATCATAGGACATCAATTATTGTAAATAGTTAAGTGATGTGCTAACCTGCTCAGTTATGGTATTGCCAATTATGGTCTTTGAAGAATGGGTATTTCCTCTTGAATATCATCACCTTAGGCTTGTTGAAAGATGTCTGTAGGTCATTGCGTACTACTGAGTTGGTCCATGTCAATATGTGAACAATATCATTGCCACAGTTGGGCACTGAAATAAATTCAGTGGTGTCAGATGAACACTTGTACCGGACCATGACTTGAACCCAGATTTCCCACTTTAGTTGAGTGGTCACATTAACTGATTTGGCCATCCAGATACATTTCCCATCAAACTCAGATGCTTGCTTGGTCAACAATGGTGTGAGTGTCTGTATCAAAACTCCTTGTGACTTCTTTTATATGGTACAGACAGCCCTTTGCTTATATTATTGTGCCTTGAAACTTTTTCAAGTGCTTTTCTGTAGTCAGCAAATAGCATATGGGTTTCTAAGTTGAACATTTCTCTCTTCTGGATTCATTGTTTTAATATTAATAAACCGTAATCTTTTAATATCAATACACAGTAGCTACAGAAGCATCCTTTTGTGAAACCATGCTGTTCCTCTGCCAGAAGGGGCTCAATCCACTTTTTAAAAAATTGTTACAGACTTATATGATGTAGTTATTAGACTGACATTCCAGTGATTGCCACATTCATTCTTTTAGTTTTTTTCATAAATGGATATCATTTCTGAGCTTGCTCACTCTTCAGGGATTTTCTACATGCTCCAGCATACCATAAGGATATTTAATAAACTGGTTTCTGCATATTCAATGAGCTCTTTTAAAATTTTTGCAGACCTGCATATTCTTATTTTTCATAATTTAGTGGTGACATTGATTCTAGAAATGTCAGCAGAATATACATTCGGCCTATTGTTTCTGGATTCATTGTTAGGCTGGATCTTATTTTTGGGATATAACATCAGAATATTGTAGCCCCATGGGAGAAGCTCCATAATGCTGTGTGCAGGAACAGGACAAAATCATTTTGTTTCACAGTTAATATTCATGTTTTTGTATTATTTTTACTGATTTTGGTGTTACTTTCTGATTGCTTATTTTTGAAACGCCATACAGTCCGATTTTGTCTTATTTTATTATTTATTGGTGTTAAGTTGAAAATATACCAATAAGTTACAAGGGGGAGTGAAACGAAGACAACAAAAGTGTAATTAAAAATCAAAATTTCATACTATAGTTTTGTAATTTGACAGTACTCTTACCAAAGCTGTAAAGAATGCCCTACATGTGGCAGCTTACTACAGACAAGTGAAACATGGTCAAAGTACCATTTCGAAATGGCTGCCACACTTGCGACATGAACCAACGAAGGGCAGCATTCTGTCATAATGTTTTCTGGCCAATGAAGTTATGTAGCCTATTGAAATCCATCAGTTAATGAATGTTCATTATGTTCATGCTTGTCTATCACTGTAGTAAGTGTATGAGTGAAGTAGAAAGTTTGGAAATGCCGCAACTTCTGTGATGTATGCTCAGTGCATGGGTAAGGCCATCAGAGTCTACTGCAGCAGTTGAAGCCATTGTGATAGAAAATCACCATGTGATGATGGATGAAATAGTCACACATCTGAAAATTGGATGTGACTCAGCACATCACACAATTCTTGAGGTGCTCAAGTTTCACAAAATGTGTGCTAGATGAGTGCTATGGCAGCTCACTCCTGATCTGAAACAGTGACTTGGTGGTGTTTGTAAAGAACTCTTGTGGCACTTTGGAGAAGAAAGCGATGGCTACTTGGAGAGAATTGTTATGAGATATGAAACCTGGGTAGATTACAGCCAACCTGAAACAGAGAGAGCATGCAAGAAATGGCACCAGTCCTCATCAACAAAACCAAGAAGTTGCAGATGTTGCCATGTGCAGAAAAGGCTTTGCTGACACACTTTTGGATGAAATTGGTGTAGTTGTGGAACACATGGAACACAGCATGACTAGGGGAAACACCATCACTAGTGTTTCATGTTCTAAGAAGTTAAAAAATCAGATTTGGCCTGCCGTAAGATCAAAGTGATGTGGACTTCAGACTGCAGGTGTCATTTTGCAACAAGAGACTGCTGAGCCTCATACTGCCCATGCATCACTTGCAACCATTGATGACCTGCACCTCAATAACCTGCCACATCCGCTATACTTACGAAACCTCCCACTGACTGATTACAACATTTTGAAACAAACAGTCTTGGTGCAGAGTTGTAATTATTATTTATTTATCCGTGACACATATCAACTGATACAGGCATCTTCAGATTGCCTGCTATTAGATGGTGTTAGGCACATAGGATACTGAGCACACACAACATCCCAGCAAACAGTCACCTCGTCAAATGATCAGAAACATTGTGTGGTGGTGCCCTTTGTTAAGGCATGCAATGCAGACCAGTGAACGGAAAATAAGATCAGCTCTACATGGGTCTGCCACCATGTAAACATGTGGGAGGTGTAGTTGCTCTTAGTCAGCTTATAGTTCCTTCATTGTCTATTACGGGTCAGTATACCATCTCCACTATAGATTGGAAAAAGTGATTACCACACATGTGGACCACTCAGACCGCTAATGGGCGGAAAGTAATTTCGTTACAATGAAGAGCTGCAGCAGGTGGTGCACGAGTGTCTGCGCACACGACCAAAAGAGTCCCAATGTGGGCAGGAAGTGTTGAACATCAAGGAGACTGTTGACCAAAAGAGTCCCAACACAGGCAGGACGTGTTGAACCTCAAGGAGACTGTTGAAAAAAATGATACACGTGTGTTCCAGTTTTGTTCAGAATAAAAGAAAAACCTCCCCCTCATGCATTATACAGATATTGTGGACAAAACTATCAATATCATTAAAAAATGTGTCCTTTAAACCCATTAAATTTAATCATTCAAAGAAAAAATACTCACAGTTAAAAGTTTTTCAAAAGAAAGCATTGCAGTAACTTAAGAGGTATATTTGGAGACCTTATGCACTCCACCTCTTTAACGTTACACTATAGTGTGAAAACAGCCACCTGGTGTCTAAATTAGAACACAGAAGACAAACTGCCTTCAGCACAACACCAGACATTTGACAATGTTCATATATTTTGCTAACGTGGAACATTGCTTTTCCACTAAATAAAGAGAGTATATAAATACCTTTGGAATATCTTACATAGCTGAGAGCTACCACTCTACATACCCCGTACATCATGTCATCATTAATAGAGTTAACAGTTGTGGGACCATGGACACAGACTTAGATGGATCTGTGACCAAGATCTCTTGTGGTGAGTTTCGTTATTTTGGTCATATCTTCCTGAAGTATTCACACATTCATAGTTCTCAAAATTGTGCTGGTTTAATACCCAGAAATTCATTTTTCTGCGGTAATGAAGAAATCTTCACTTTTAACTTTGAATACAAGTAGTGGTGTTTTCCAGCCATGTCAGATTCCCAGTATTTTGATTTTTATGCAATAAGTCAGACCAAAAAATGACAACATTTGGAGGTATCTGTGATGGGATGCTTCAAGTAAACTGCACCTTTTTACAGTAAGCAATTATAAATATGAAAATCATCAAACATGGCAATTTATCTTCACAGATACATGAACATGCTCTGTTCAGTTTATCAACCACTCCCTACGTGGCACATGACACCAAGAATGTTTACTTCAATATGTATTCAATGTTTCATTATATTGTAAATGAGATTTGTGGTGAAAGTGTAGTCTGTTGTGTAGACGGGTGCCTAGGTTTGATTAAAATGTGCTTGGACACTACTTCTAATTACTTTTTTGCAAAATTTAAGTGCAGCATTTCCTGTTTTTAATATTTGTGCTTACATACTATGAAAATATATAGTTTGATTTATGTGCCATATTAAAGATATCTCACAAATGTGTCATTTTTCTGTATTATTGATTTTGCAAAAGTGTTAGGAAATGTCACGACTAAAACTGTTACTGGAATAGAGTATGTTTGAAGTAGGGTGTGTTTGTTTCGTGTCACATTTAGAGCCATGTTATTTATGTGGGAAATCAACAGTCATTTTAAGATTATACACAATTCTCAGAGTTGAGGAAAAAAGTCAAACTCCAGTTTCAGCATTCAGTAACTACCGGTTACCATTAGCAATAAACTGCAGCTCTCAGTTTTACCACACTTTCACACCAGAATGGTAAAAAGGCCAAATTTTGAGACATTTTGTAAACACTGCCAATTTCACATTCTTTTACTAAGAATTAGATTTTGCTTTATTGTGTGTGCGAAATTTTCGTGTGCCTATCTATAGGATGGTACTTTTAATATGCTGTATCAGAAGGATTTGGTAGTTCAGAATGTGGTTGTAGTGTCACATGGAACTGCTTGTATGGCAGGAAAATATCAAAAAGTGAAGGCAGTTGTGAGACTGGCTGTTAATTTATGAAGTAAAGATGGTTTTATAACAGGTACATTTACCATTACTGCCTAAAACTTAGAGGGAGAGGGAGAGGGGGAGGGAGAGGGGGGGGGGGAGGGAGAGAGAGAGAGAGAGAGAGAGAGAGGGAGAGAGAGAGAGAGAGAGAGAGAGAAATATTTTAATAAAAAAATTCAGACAAGATGCTACTAACTTGTTAAGTGTATTCTCTTACAAAGGGAATATTTACAATGTCATTTATAAGCAAATGTTTCAAGTGGCTCTGCTGAGACACACACAGGTTATTTCAGGTGAAAATTCACGCACATCAATAAGTGATCTTAGTAGAAATGTGTGCTTTATGCTCACTGTGTGTGTGTGTGTGTGTGTGTGTGTGTGTGTGTGTGTGTGTGTGTGTGTGTGTTTTGTTAAACTACATTTTATTATTGTCAAGTTCCATTTACAGCTCTTGGTCTGCTGTACCACCATTGACTTCAGTTGCACTTTGTAACTTGTGGACTTTGATGTTATCATGCTAACCAGAGGTGGTGTCAATATTTTTCCTCCTCTTGTTCACAGGCATTAAAAAAAAACATGTGAAATTTAAGTCATTATTTGAACTTCTTGCACCCAGTCATAAATCTTTTATTTATCTTCACAAATAATAATTTGCTGGAGGAGTGGTGATAATCTTGGAAACTGTTGGAATAAGGGTAAAAATTATGTTCATGGAAGGCTTCTGATCACATACCAAATGCATCACTGTCTGGTACATTTGTGAAGGACATTAGCTCTAAATGTTCACTATAATGTATAGAGTCCTCTTATGTTAATTAATTTTTATTTTGTACTTTACTCTTTTGTTTTGTGTTATATTTTTTGAGTTTTTTCTTTCAATTGCATGATTTTTCTTTTGGTCCTACAACTCTTACGAATGTAGATGGTAATGAGGACGATCCATCTAAGTTAAGTCTGAGTGAGCGTATCCGACTATTCAATCAGAAGATAAAGGATGAGCAAACAGTGAAGCAACCTGAATTGGGCCCACGTGTTACTGTTAAACGCACAGCTCGCTTCAAGACGCAGCCTGTCACCAATGAGGAAGTGGAAATTGCTCAGAAGAAGATTTCTAACCTTGCTGCCAGCTTTGCAAAACCACCAGATCCAGATAAATTAGGTGTGGAACATTGAACTTGCTTCAACAGTTCATTTATTCATTTATATTAAAAAAAATCGATTTTTTTATTATTTTCTTGGAGGCAAGAAAGTTGCTGGTAACAACTAACAAAAAAGTTAATTATAGTTTGTAATTGCTAGACACACTTAAGAAAGTATTCAATAATTTGTTATATGAAATTAAACTAATAACTTGATTTTTCATGCCTCAGTGAATGGGGATAACACAGGTAACAACTATTTGAAACATCGTTAGATTTTGATACTGTTTTAAGACTTGGAATTCATTTATTTTGGTATGAGGCTAAGCATGTTTGAGATCGGTGTCTTTAGATAGACTTGCAACTTCAGCTGTTTTGGTTTGGCTTACATCTTCAAACAATCTAATTTCTTTGCTAATATGAACTAATTTTGTAGCCTTTTGTCTGTTATCTTTATTATGAGCATAAAATCTAACTTCATTGCTTCTGATTTCTGTTTGTTTTTTAAGTGCATGGTGATGGTAGCGTATAGTTGCTGCTGTTTCAGAAAACAGTAATTTTAAATGTAATAATTGAATATGGATGACTGATTAGTAAAGTTTGTTACTGTAGCCTCCTGCATGCTACAGTTTTAATGTTAACTGGAATTAAATGATGCAAATAAAATGTGTTTTTGGACAGTGATATTTCTCAAGGCAGGTTACTTGTCGTATAAACGAGAAAATATTTTATCAAAATTTCGAGAAATTTAACTGTTGCTCTAAAACTTATAATGCAAGTAAATAAACTTTTGACAGAAACTGATTGATTTTTGTATGTGGCACATGGCTTGTAGTGTTCACTGGAACTTTTGTACGTAAATGATTGTATCGCAGTTGTGTCTGTAAGAAAGCACATGGAGGTGAATCCAAGGCAGCAGTTCTGGGCTTTGATGTAGTAAACTGTCGTTTTTGAAAACAGTAAAAATACACAAAACATGCACATTTATTTGAAATACGTGTGTCGTAATCATAGTAAACGTGAAAGCCCACAGAGATATGATGAGAGTGAATTATGTCTGTCTTTTGGACAAATTATTAGCAAATATTGATCTGTACTTATCATATATATATATATATATATATATATATATATATATATATATATGATATTTTTGGCTAGGAGACCCCATCTGAGGTTATTTGGCTGCCTAGTGCAAGTCTTTTCATTTGACACTGTTTCGGCAACTTTGAAGTCAATGATGAGAAAATGGTGATAAGTACAAGACCCAGTCCGTGAGTAGATAAAAACTCCAACCTGCCTGGTATTTGAGACAGGTCTGCCTACATGGCAGTGAGACACACTGACCACTCAGTTACAGAGGTGGACAATCATTTGTAGATGCATATGATAGACTACATGAATGATAACTATTTACAGCAATAACAGGTACCCTGCAGAATGCAGATATACATTATTCACAACATGTATTGTTCTCAAAATGTTAGCCTCCTTGACAAGCTACTCTATACACTTTATTACAGACCATCCAATGCCCTGCGTGTTGATACAAAGTTTCCAGTGAACTTTAACACTTGCTTTTGTATCGATCCAGTAGTCATTTCAGCCATAATCATCTTGCTTAGCTCATACATAATAAAAAGGTTTTGGTGTTGTAGGAGGTTTATCCATTCGAGCTGCTCGAGAGAAGATTTATGAACATGCTGCAAATATCTTAACAAAATCAAGTTCTGCATCTCGCCTTGGACAGCATTCTACATCTAGCAGAGATGTCTCACCCACAAGACCTCAGCTTGGTTTTCCAGAGAGTGAAACAAAACCAAGAGGTAACAGGTCTTCAGAAGCCTCATTTATTGTTTTTGGATTTTCCCTTTCATGTGTATTTTCAATGCAGCCAAATCCAATCAAGTTAAAATTTAGAAATGAAAATGGTAGACCAATTTTGAAGAAATTTGATGTACAATTTATTTCATGAAATAGTCTTTGAATACTGTGATAAGACTTTGTTAAATTAAGTTAATATCACTCATATCAGGTGATGGTATTGCTGCTCTTCCAAGTTGTCACATATAACTGAGTAAAGAAATTTTACTTTTCTGCTTTTTCCTGTGTTAGTCTCTTGAAATTAAGGTCATTAAAAACACTTGAAGTACCTTATTTAATTAATGATGCTAAAGCACACCAACTTTGACCTCTCCCAAGTAATCGCTGTTCTTTTCATCTGAAAAATTCTCTCTCCTTGGTCCGTAACTGCAACAGCTTTACCTACATGATTCAGATTGGATCCAAAAATCCTATTTGATCCATAAAAGTTATGAGAGAAGTAGAATTCTGTTCGGTATCTCTCTTTTTACACATTTGGGAAAAGAGAGAATGAGAATCAGTAAGACTCATTGTGTGACTGCGGTCAGAGATATTTCTAGAGGGAGAATAATAATCCTGAAATAAAGTCTTTGAGCTTTTCTAACAGAGTACCCAAAGTACTTATAGCAGTCATGTTGGATTATATAAATCTGATGTGATAATTCAGTAAATGAAGCAGGCAAAAAGGAATACAAACGTCTCAAAAATGAGATTGACAGGAAGTGCAAAATGGCTAAGGAGGGATGGCTAGAGGACAAATGTAAGGATGCAGAGGATTACCTCACTAGGGGTAAGATAGATACTGCCTACAGGAAAATTAAAGAGACCTTAGGAGAAAAGAGAACCACTTGTATGAATATCAAGAGCTCAGATGAAAACCCAGTTCTAAGCAAAGAAGGGAAAGCAGAAAGGTGGAAGGAGTATATAGAGGGTCTCTACAAGGGTGATGTGCTTGAGGACAATATTATGGAAATGGAAGAGCATGTATATGAAGATGAAATGGGAGATACGATACTGCGTGAAGAGTTTGATAGAGCACTGAAGGACCTGCATCAAAACAGTGCCCCGGGAGTAGACAACATTCCATCAGTACTACTGATGGCCTTGGGAGAGCCAGGCCTGACAAAACTCTACCATCTGGTGAGCAAGATGTATCAGACAGGGGAAATACCATCAGACTTCAAGACGAATATAATAATTCCAATCCCAGAGGAAGCAGGTGTTGACAGATGTGAAAATTACCGAACAATCAGTTCAATAAGTCACGGATGCAAAATACTAACGCGAATTCATTACAGACGAATGGAAAAACTGGTAGAAGCCGGCCTCGGGGAAGATCAGTTTGGATTCCGCAGAAGTATTCGAACACATGAGGCAATACTGACCCTACGACTTACCTTAGAAGCTAGATTAAGGAAACGCAAACCTACGTTTCTAGTATTTGTAGACTTAGAGAAAGCTTTTGACAATGTTGACTGGAATACTCCCTTTCAAATTCTGAAGGTGGCAGGGGTAAAATACAGGGAGCGAAAGGCTATTTACAATTTGCACCACAGAAACCAGATAGCAGTTATAAGAGTTGAGGGACACGAAAGGGAAGCAGTGGTTGGGAAGGGAGTGAGACAGGGTTGTAGCCTCTCCCCGATGTTATTCGATCTGTATATTGAGCAAGCAGTAAAGGAAACCAAAAAAAAAAAAAAAAAAATTGGAGTAGGTATTAAAATCCATGGAGAAGAAATAAAAACTTTGAGGTTCACCGATGACATTGTAATTCTGTCAGAGACAGCAAAGGACTCGGAAGAGCAGTTGAACGGAATGGACAGTGTCTTGAAAGGAGGATATAAGATGAACATCAACAAAAGCAAAACGAGGATAGTGGAGTGTAGTCGAGTTAACTCGGGTGATGATGAGGGAATTAGATTAGGAAATGAGACACTTAAAGTAGTAAAGGAGTTTTGCTATTTGGGGAGCAAAATAACTGATGATGGTCAAAGTAGAGAGGATATAAAATGTAGACTGGCAATGACAAGGAAATCATTTCTGAAGAAGAGAAATTTGTTAACATCGAGTATAGATTTAAGTGTCAGGAAGTCGTTTCTGAGAGTATTTGTATGGAGTGTAGCCATGTATGGAAGTGAAACATGGACGATAAATAGTTTGGACAAGAGGAGAATAGAAGCTTTCGAAATGTGGTGCTACAGAAGAATGCTGAAGATTAGATGGGTAGATCACATAACTAATGAGGAGGTATTGAATAAGATTGGGGAGAAGAGGAGTTTGTGGCACAACTTGACTAGAAGAAGGGATCGGTTGGTAGGACATGTTCTGAGGTATCAAGGGATCACCAATTTGGTATTGGAGGGCAGCGTGGAGGGTAAAAATCGTAGAGGGAGACCTAGAGATGAATACACTAAGCAGATTCAGAAGGACGTATGTTTCAGTAAGTACTGGGAGATGAAGAAGCTTGCACAGGATAGAGTAGCATGGAGAGCTGCATCAAACCAGTCTCAGGACAACAACAACAACAACAACAACAACATTTGTGTGATGTGGCAGTTGCAAAATGGTCGCGAGCAAATATCAAGATTTGCTTATAACAACACTCGTATGGATACTCACAACAAAATGTTATGCACAGGTCGCTTTTTCCTCACAGGGAAAAAGAGGCAATTATCATTAAAAAGAAAACTGTTAGAAAACACAATTAAATAATTATAATCCAGGTCAGCAAACTGTCTGCCATCCCATTGTGCTGGTGACTATTTTGAAGGACAGTAACACGTGCAAACATGTAACTCTTTTGTATCAGTTGTGAATAAATAGTTGCGACTATTAAGTTCCAACCCTCGTATGTACAGTATTTAACAATCGTTTCTGAGCATTGCTGGTGAATTAAATAAAAATTTAGTTTCTACAAGGTATTATATAACTTTCTTGCCAAATGCCTTTCCGAGATTGATGTCTGAAATACTCCTCTGTGATACAGACAAGGAGGAGGCTGACTCAATAATTAAATCACTGAAGACTAAGGACTCTCATTGTTATGATGGCGTGCCTAGCAGAGTATTATACTACTGCGCTGCACATGTTAGCCCTGTATTTAGCCATATTTGCAATTTTCCATTTGGGAATGGTCAGTTTCCTGAACACTTTATAAAAAGGGATAACGTAGACAATTTTAGACCAATTTCTGTGTATGTAAGGGTAATTGATCATTTTATAGTATAAGATTTGCTATCAAATGTACAGTTCGACTTCAGAAGTTGTTTAGTAACTGAAAATGCTTCATTCTCTTTTCTCTGTGAGGTACTGGGTGGGTTAAACAAAAGGTTTCAAATGCTAGGCATATTTTTTGATTTAACTATGGCATTTGATTGTGTTGATTACAAATATTGCTCCAGAAGTTGGACCATTACAGAATGTGGGGAGTAGCTCACAACTGGTTCACCTCTTACATTAGCGGCAGACAGCAAAAGGTCATTATTCACACTGTTGAGAATGGCTGTGATGTGGGGTCTGAGTGGGGTACAGACAAGTGGGGGGGGGGGGGGGGGTGTTGGTACCACTCCTGTCCCTCATTTGTGTAAATGATATGCACTCTAGTATTACAGGTAACTCTCAAATATCTCTGTTTGCTGATGACACTAGCTTGGTAATAAATGATATAGTGTGCAACATTGGCTCGGTTTCAGATAGCACAGTTCATGATCTAAGTTCATGGCTTGTAGAAAATAAACTAACGCTGAATTACAGTAAGACTCAGTTTTTACAGTTTCCAACACACAATTCAATAAAACCTGATGTTTTAATTTCACAGAATGTGCATGATTAGTGAAACTGAAAGTTCAAATTTCTAGGTGTTCAGATAGTAGTAACTGTCATGGAAAGCCCATTTTTGAATCTTGTTCAAAGACTTAATGCTGCCATTTTTATTATTCGAATGGTATCTGAAGTGAGTGATAATTCGACATGAAAATTAGCCTACTTTGCTTATTTTCATTCGCTTATGTCGTATGGTATTATATTTTCGGGTAATTCTTCCCATCCTAAAAGGAAATATATATATATATATATATATATATATATATATATATATATATATATATATATATATATATATATATATTAAAAACAAAGATTCCATGACTTACCGAACGGGAAAGCGCTGGTAGATAGGCACAATAAAAAAAACACACAAACACACACACAAAATTTCAATCTTTCGCAACCCATGGTTGCTTCGTCAAGAAAGAGGGAAGGAGAGGGAAAGATGAAAGGATGTGGGTTTTAAGGGAGAGGGTAAGGAGTCATTCCAATCCCGGGAGCGGAAAGACTTACCTTAGGGGGAAAAAAGGACAGGTATACACTTGCGCGCACGCACACACACACACACACACACACACACACACACACACACAAACACATCCATCCACACATATACAGACACAAGCAGACATGTTTAAAGGCAAAGAGTTTGGGCAGAGATGTCAGTCGAGGAGGAAGTGCAGAGGCAAAGATGATGTTGAATGACAGGTGAGGTATGAGTGGCGGCAACTTGAAATTAGCGGAGATTGAGGCCTGGTGGATAACGGAAAGAGGGGATATATTGAAGGGCAAGTTCCCATCTTCGGAGTTCGGATAGGTTGGTGTTAGTGGGAAGTATCCAGATAACCCGGACCGTGTAACACTGTGCCAAGATGTGCTGGCCGTGCACCAAGGCATGTTTAGCCACAGGGTGATCCTCATTATTGAATGTCCCTGGACTTGCGGAATGTTTGTGTATTTGTGTATAAGGAAGTCTCCCATCCTTCATCAAAGACACCAACCACTTTCTCGAATGCCTGGAATCCTTACCCAATCTGTTACCCCCGGAAACCATCCTTGTAACCACACTTCCTTATACACAAATATTCCGCATGTCCAGGGTCTCGCTGCGATGGAGCACTTCCTTTCACGCCGATCACCTGCCACCCTACCTAAAACCTCTTTCCTCATTACCTTAGCCAGCTTCATCCTGAATCACAACTTCTTCACTTTTGAAGGCCAGACATACCAACAATTAAAGGGAACAGCCATGGGTACCAGGATGGCTCCCTTGTACGCCAACCTATTCATGGGTCGCTTAGAGGAAGCCTTCTTGGTTACCCAGGCCTGCCAACCCAAAGTTCGGTACAGATTTATTGATGACATCTTCATGATCTGGACTCACAGTGGAGAAGAACTCCAGAATTTCCTCTCCAACCTCAACTCCTTTGGTTCCATCAGATTCACCTGGTCCTACTCCAAATCCCATGCCACTTTCCTTGACGTTGACCTCCACCTGTCCAATGGCCAGCTTCACACATCCGTCCACATCAAACCCACCAACAGGCAACAGTACCTCCATTATGACAGCTGCCACCCATTCCACATCAAACGGTCCCTTCCCTACAGCCTAGGTCTTCGTGGCAAACGAATCTGCTCCAGTCCGGAATCCCTGAACCATTACACCAACAACCTGATAACAGCTTTCGCATCCCACAACTACCCTCCCAACCTGGTACAGAAGCAAATAACCAGAGCCACTTCCTCATCCCCTCAAACGCAGAACCTCCCACAGAAGAACCACAAAAGTGCCCCACTCGTGACAGGATACTTTCCGGGACTGGATCAGACTCTGAATGTGGCTCTCCAGCAGGGATACGACTTCCTCAAATCCTGCCCTGAAATGAGATCCAACCTTCATGAAATCCTCCCCACTCCACCAAAAGTGTCTTTCCGCCGTCCACCTAACCTTCGTAACCTCTTAGTTCATCCCTATGAAATCCCCAAACCACCTTCCCTACCCTCTGGCTCCTACCCTCGTAACCGCCCCCGGTGTAAAACCTGTCCAATGCACCCTCCCACCACCACCTACTCCAGTCCTGTAACCCTGAAGGTGTACACGATCAAAGGCAGAGCCACGTGTGAAAGCACCCACGTGATTTACCCACTGACCTGCCTACATTGTGACGCATTCTATGTGGGAATGACCAGCAACAAACTGTCCATTCGCATGAATGGTCACAGGCAGACAGTATTTGTTGGCAATGAGGATCACCCTGTGGCTAAACATGCCTTCGTACACGGCCAGCACATCTTGGCACAGTGTTTCACCGTCCGGGTTATCTGGGTACTTCCCACTAACACCAACCTATCCGAACTCCGGAGATGGGAACTTGCTCTTCAATATATCCTCTCTTCCCGTTATCCACCAGGCCTCAATCTCCGCTAATTTCAAGTTGCCGCCACTCATACCTCACCTGTCATTCAACAACGTCTTTGCCTCTGCACTTCCGCCTCAACTGACATTTCTGCCCAAACTCTTTGCCTTTGAATATGTCTGCTTGTGTCTGTATATGTGTGGATGGATGTGTGTGTGTGTGCGCGCAAGTGTATACCTGTCCTTTTTTCCCCCTAAGGTGAGTCTTTCCGCTCCCGGGATTGGAATGACTCGTTACCCTCTCCCTTAAAACCCACATCCTTTCGTCTTTCCGTCTCCTTCTTCCCTCTTTCCTGACGAAGCAACCATTGGTTGCAAAAGCTTGAATTTTGTGTGTTTGTTTGTGTGTCTGTCAACATGCCAACGCTTTCGTTTGGTAAGCCACATCATCTTTGTGTATATACATTTCTCCAGAGACATAACAAATAGTTGTTGATAGGTTTCTTAGCAAATTGAACTGCTGTTGACCCAATTCTGTAGTTGATGCTAACGAACAAGATGGTGCTGTGGTTATCATACTAAGACTTGAATTTGGAGGATAACAATTCAAAAACCAGTTCAGCCATCCCAGTTTAGGTTTTTTATGGTTATCCTAAATTGCAAATGCCTCTATTTTTCCTTTGTAAAGGACAAGGCAGGTTTTCTTCCCCATTCTTGCCTGCTGTGAGCATATTGTACCTATTTACATTGTGTCCAATGGGGTTGATAAATGCTTGTCTTCTTTGCAGTTGCTGTCAAGTGTTAGTTTATGTTCAAATTGAGGTTTTGAGTGAGCTAGTCCAGTAAATCTACCCAACTTTTTTAAACTCATATCATGTAATAGACAAGATCATTATTTTAGTGAGGCAGAAAAGGCTCAATTGCAAACTGTTAAAATGGGTTTGCTCCAAGTATGGAAGACTTCTTAAATAGCTCTGCCTATTTTTAATAGGCAAAAATTGTGATCTGAACTCGAACAAGGAATCACACACGCAGACCATCTGGCACCTACTAGGTCCAAACATGGACATCTGAATCTTAAATCATGCCCTGACGAGTCCTTACTCGATAATACCATATTCCAGAACTGCATGTATTAATAGTGGATTGTTTGCATCCAAGCAAATTGACTTTTGTGCTCAACTGATTCTGACCAGAGAGACCTGATTATGAAAATATGGTCGTATCACCCCTGACAGGGCCCTGTAGTTGGCCTTTCTAGATAGGCTGAAATATGAGCAGTTTACAAAGATGTCTGGCAATTGGTTAAGCAGCTTATGTTACACTTTGGTGTCTCTTTACTAGAACAATGATTAGTTTTTGCTTCACATTGACATTCCTTCTATGGATCTGGACACGTGTGTCTGTAAGAGAATGAATTGTCAGCACTGCGGTGACTCATTGTGATAGAACAATAGTTATTATTATCATCATAATCATCATCATCATCATCATCTGGCTGATTTGATGCAGCTTGCCCATGACGCCCTTTCCCGTGCCAACCTCTTCATCTCGGAGTGTACCTACACCCATTGTTATTCTTGGATATATTCCAGTTGCGGTCTTCCCGTACAGCTTTGCCTTCTACAGCTTGCTCTAGCATCATGGAAGTTATTCTTTGATGAAGTAGCACATGTTATATCATCCTCTTCCTCCTTTTTGTCAGCGTTTCCCCATGTGTTCCTTTCTTCACTGATTCTGCAGAGAACCACCTCATTTCTTATTTCACCAGTATACATAATTTTCAGCATCCTTCTATAGCACTTCATTTCAAACATTTTGATTCTCTTGTGTTCCAGTATTCTCACAGTGAATTATACAGTGTTGTGCTCCAGATATACATCCTCAGAAATTCCTTCCTCAAATTAAAGCCAATGTGTGATACTAGTGGACTTTTTTCTGACCAAAGATGCTCCCTCTGCCTGTGCTGCTCTACTTTTTACTTGCTCAGTTCATTCATTGTATGTTATGTTGCTTCCGTGGTAGCACAATCTTTTCACTTCTTCTTCATTATCCCTAATTCTGTTTTTAATTTTATCATTAATCTCATTTCTGCTTCATCTCGCCACTTTGGTCTGTCTTTGATTTACAGTTGGTCCATATTTCTTGCTCATAAGACTGCTCATTTCACTTATTATGTCCTGTAATTCTTCCTCATTTTCTCTGAAGATGGCAATGTCACAGCAAAACTAATTGTTGATATTCTTTTATGCTGATTCTTAATCTCACTGTTGAGCCTGTCTTTTATTTCTGTCATTGTTTCATCAGTTTATGGATTGAACAGCTGGAGAGAAAGGTGGCGTCAGTCTCTTACATCCTGGTCTCCCATTCTTATTGTTCTCTCGTGGTTCTTACATACATAGCATATTACCTGTCTTTCACAATAGCTTACATACCAACAAGTAACTAATGAACTAACTAACTAGCTAGCTAGCTTTGTGATCATTCTTGGATCATTTTACACGAATGAACGTATTTGCTGGGTCAAAAAATCCTACAAAGACATTTCCATTTTTCTTCAATCTTGCTTCCATTATCAAGTGCAATATATATCAGAATTGTCCCTCTGGTGCCTTTACCTTTCCTAAAGCCATGAATTGTAAAATATATTCTGTCTACCCGTGTTTAATATCCTTGTGTAATATCTAAACATCATGTTTAGTAATGTTTTGGAGTATTTGAGACACATGATGTAACTAAAATTGTACTGTTTCAGCCTTATCTTTCATGCTATTTCTTTCTTGTGTTTGGCCAAATAATGTATTTTATAACTTGAATGTATTCTCCTTTCAGGAATTTTGAAGCATTCTGATTCACAAAAGGTAGAGGCTGTATCCAGTGAAGAAGTAACTGAACAAGAGTCTGAAAATGAAGTGAAGGGGATCTTGAAAAGCTCATCTGTCGTTGGCAGAATAGTTAAAACACCAGAACCAGATAGTTCCAGACATCTGAAGAGTGTTTTAAAGAAAGATACAAGCACTGAAGAACGACCATCCTTTTCTAGCACAGAGAATCTCTCTATGACTGGAGATTATCCAAAATCGATACTAAAGCCAAAGCCCAAGGAATGGGTTGATGAGAGCTCTTCTTCATCAGAGGATAGTGGGGCAGCATCAGATTCAGATTGTGAAAGACCCACAGTTACCAGTTGTAAGAGAGGTATTGATCTAATTAGTATCCTCCATGATGTAGAGGCCCAGGCACGACAACAGAGACAGCAAGCAAGTAGGCCAAACACTGGAGAAAAGATTAAAAATATCAAGAACCTCTCACAGGAAAAAGAGAACCAAGTTTTCACATGTGAGCAGATTAGTGATTCTCAGAAGAAAGAGAACAGCCAAAAAGCTATTATGGATCAACAGTATTTAAACCAGAAATTAGTCTCCAGCACAACTGTTGAAGAGAATAGCAGATCTAATGCGATGAAGCAAATAAACACAAATAATGTGAATAGAAAGCAGGTCACCACAGAGGTGAACAGGGTGCACAAGCACTTACACAGTGACCATCGTTTGTCCCTAGACTTAAATACTTCTCAGACATCGGATGGGGAGACATCATCATCTGGAGGCCGTGAAGTGAAGCGTATCATACGGAATGAGGCTGTTGCACGTCGGCGTCAAATTGCTATCATCAGGCAGAACAGGTAGGAAAACTGTTATTGCTAGCAGCATGATTCCAGCCCTGCAGCTTTGTGGAATACCAGGTTTTGTAAATAGAAATGTATTAATAGCTCACTTAAAGTCTTTAAGTAAGACATAATTGTGCATACTAATATATGAGCTTTATGTCAGAGCACTTTGTTTCCCCGTGTACTTTGCAAGCTTTTCATTATCTTCTTGCAATAGACTTGTGTGTGTTAAGTGTTTCCCACATTTCAGCTGTTTTTTTTCTTTATTTAATTTCAAAAATAATTATGTTCACGTACTTTTGCTTTCTTAATGTGCCTTTAGCTCCTCCCTATCAGCAAAGAAATGTAGATTTTTAAGTATTTTTGTCTTTGTATATAAAGACGGGGAGTACACTGCCAATTAAACTCAAAAATTAAAAGAGGAGACAAAATTAACATTACGATAGTTGTTTATAAAAATGTTATCCAGGAGAACTGTCGGTGTAAAATGTTTTTGTTAAAAGTTGTGAGTCTGGTAGAGTGTAAATTGTAATACAGTTTGTTAAATATGTAGTACTTTGTCCCACTGTCAACATTCCATAGAACTCAAATGAGAGAAATTGTTTATTCATTAATTTCATATGTTCACTAAATAAAAGAATTGCAATAAAATTCTTCATTTGCTGTCTTCGTATTTTGGTGTTTACTGTACAGAATGATGAATATATTTGTTGCATTCTAATGATGTGTGTTTACTCAAGCACTTTTAGGTGTGAATGTGTGTTAATTAGTGAGTAAGGTCTGTGTAGTATGTCAGTGCTACTGAGTTTCTGTTTTGTAGTGTACTTGCATGTGCAGCAGAACAGAAGCTCAGACAAGCCACAGAAATGGGGTGGGTTAATCCATACGTAATTGTGAAGATTTTGATGTTCTAGATATTAATTAGGAAGTTCAGACTTGGAACTTGGAGACAAGTCAAAGATTTTTTGAATACATCAACCAGTTCCAGCTAACTGCATGTAGACAGAAGCTACATAAGAATATTCAGCCAGTGAAGTGGAACTCACTTTTCACTTTGAATGCATCTGGTATTTTCCTTTTTAAACTTGTTGTTTGTGTAGCTGATGTGTAAGTGACTGTGATAAGTGTATGTGAAGTGTTGCACTATTTGGTTATGTTTGTATTGCTTACTATCAAGTTCCTTGATGCCAGTATTAGTGTACTCTATCAGTGCAATGTTCTGCCAGAAGCTCAGTTTTGTAGTTCACTATTTTGCTTACCTTATAGTTCCATCCAAAGTTCCTTCCAGGTAAGTTTACAGTGATGGTGTTAATTAATTCTAGTGCCGTCAGTGATTTTTACATGGCATGTTACATTACCATAAGCTGAACACTGAATCAAAGACTTCTGGTCCTCTAACATCCCTCTCCCCCTGCCCCTTCTCTCTCTCTCTCTCTCTCTCTCTCTCTCTCTCTCTCTCTCACACACACACACACACACACACACACACACACACACACACACACACACACACACTGACACTGTTCTTCCCTTTGGAAATTGTCTATTTGTATGAAAAGAGAAAGGTTGGTCCTTGATTCAGATTTCAAATGTATACTAGGGATGGGAAAAACCCAATACCAGTATTTTAGTTCTGACTAACCACAATTTTTCGGTATTTATTTGGTCTTGGTTATAACAAGTGTTACTAATAACCAGGTAAAGAAACCAAAATATCAATTCGCCACAGCAGCAGTGCTAAAATTTTTGGTTTTTAAATAACTCTTTTTTTAAAAAGCGAGTAATTTTTTTTCTTAAAATTTCCATTGCTTTGAAATATTGCATTGTTATAGAAAATTGGAGAAGTGATCAGTTCCATTTTAATAATAATGCTGATAAACAAGAGCAGCCAACAAGACATAGGAATTGATACAGCATTGCTGAGATAATAAGGTACCTATTACTATGTGTCATGTCAGATGGTATGTGTGCGCCTGCAGTGGGCAAGAATTACTCCACCTGGTCTGTATGGTAGTTTCTTGTTTTCATTGTCTGACATCACTTGTATTACAGAGTGGACCATCCATAATCTGGAAGTGTTTTACGAAGTGCAGCATCAGAGATCTAGAATGCCCCATTGGCTTTAAAAGATTAACAATGGAAGGAGGCACAACAGAATAGTAACATCATATAATGAGACAACTTGGAACTTAACAATTCATTTGTAGTTTGCAATAAAAATAGAAAGTAGCTGCCTGTGCCTGTACCAGGATAATATACGTTTATCTGCTTGTCGCCCTTGAAAACAGCTCTTCAGCCTCAGTTGTCACCCTTTAGGACCGACTATTCATAATGCTGAAATAGCAGTATGATTCTCGATTACAGTGTGATTTTTTAGCCGGGTTTAAAAAAATTATAATCAGAAGCAGAGTACTGGTGGTCTTTATGGCAATTTTTTGTTTTGTTTGCCTATTTAATTTAATATTCTGATTCTGTGTATTTTGAAACTTAAGGAGGCAAAATTTTTAATCTTTGTTAGATTGCTATGTTTATTACAGGAAATAGTAGGGATAAGAAGAGGAAAATCGATCATTTCAGAAACTGGTTATTTTAAGCAGTTTTAACAGTCAGGTTGAACTGGTATCAGTGGGGGGGGGGGGGGGGGGGGGGGGTGAGAAACCCATTGGTGAGACCCATCCTACTCTCCACTTGTAAGAAGTGTGTCCAAATATTGCAGGCATCACAACAGTGTGCAGCTAATCTTCATGTAGCAGGTCAGAATTTGTGTCTCCTTGTTGCGCTGATGACAGATATCTTCATCCAGCAACATACTATGCCTCTGTCCAGTGTCCATTGACATTCTGTAAATGCCTCTGAATATTCGTGATGGTCTGTTTTCTGCCAAAAGAAATTAAATAACTGCTCTTTGCTTGGAATGTACCTCAGATGCAGATGCCATTTTGAAGACTAGTATAATGCTGCTATCTCCCGTAATTACTGGAAGAATGAAATGAGTGCTTAAAGAGGTCACAAACGAAATTATTATTGTTTTCAACCAAAATTTAAAAAAAAAGTGTTACATTACTTGTTCAACGCCTCTCGTATTGTATTAAATAGTCGACTGCAGTTTAATTTTTTCTCTCTGTTCTTATTGTTGCTTTCCACAACATTACATCTGTAAATGCTACAAATTATAAAGCCTTTTTAAATACCTCTTCAATTATCATAGCTTCCTGTGGCAGTATATTATTTATCCTTTCCAAAGTTTTTGAGACGCTATTTCCAGCAGGCAGCCCTTCTTGTTAGGTTTCAGAATTCCAGTCCAGCAGGTTTGATTTGTAAGGGTTTGGTCACTAACGTCTGTATCTTTTCCTCCATTGTACATGTAAATTCCATACACCAGGTCATGTGATTGAGCTACAACATATAAATTTATTCTGTATTTATGAATGAACTGTTTCAGTCCCGACCAGCAACTCTAGCAGGTCATGCTCCTGTCTGTGGAGAGTTCATGAAGAACCCTGGATGGAACAAGTGACACTGGCAGCTGGTAATTGTTAGCGTCCTACAGTGTGTGATGTTGCCACAAAAAGCTGCCAGCGGCTCACGTATTGTTAAAGCATAGCCACCAAAAGTGCGGACTTCACAATTAATGGAGAGTTTTTTACTCACACCTAGCAGCTAACTGCTGTCACATCTCATGTGACCCACTGTAAACAAATTGAGCTTCAAAACTTTCCATGCCTGCCTACATAATGTGACTTTCAATCTGATAAAATGTCCATTACAACCATCTGTTGTAGAGCATTGTTCTGTTCAGATTGTGTATCTTCCAGTTATAATCAGCATGCCACTTCCGAACAGAATATTTCTATGCAATCACAGGAGCAGAGTAGTAGTGTAAGTAAAGCTTCCTGTACTCATTGTATGGTAGTGTTATAAAATGGGGAAAAAGTCCATGATCTAGTTACACACACAAACAAAACAATGAAAGATCTAAGAATTAAGCCTTAAGCTGACATAAAGTGATGAACTGCTGTCTCGAGTATTTATGCGTTAAAGAGGTGTAAGAAGTGCGTACTGTGTCTTGTTGTAAAAAGTGTTTTCTCCTTAGCGAGACAGAATTATGAAATATATGCATCTCAAATCTATACTGGAGATGTCTCACACCTTTTCTCTTTCAAAATATTTGGAAAATATGATATGAATCCCAAAAACCTCTTAGCATCCTTTCCCAACTGATGCTAATATTTTGGCCTTCTCAGGGTTTGTTCTCTAAGTCTACTGCACAGCCTTCATTGCTTCTTAACCTGAGACGATTGGTTAAACATTGTCTGAGATCAATCTTGAACATATGTAGAAACTGCTGGGAAAAGGTTACACTTTCCTGTACTAGGTTAGCATGTGGCACCAATTCTTCTGGCACTTAAATTATGTACAAATGACATTTTAGACATGAAATAGTGCTGCCACACAATGTTTGTGATTGTTGCAATCTTGAGAATCTTTGATTGAGAGTCATCCATCACATGTCACTTATTTTATTCACCAAACGTTGGAAAAAAAAGGAAAGAATTTCAGCAATATAAATGAGGGTAGATTGCTACTCACTGCATAAGAGGTGGCACTAAGTGGCAGACAGCCATGTTTACGGCCCAGACAAAGTCCTTCATCTCCGCTACTGTAGCCCCACAGTAGTGGGAAGATATCTCAGCTGGGATGAGTAGTAAAATTTAGGAGGAGGATAACAAGAAGAAGAGACACATGAGTGAATGCAGTGAGGAATGGGGGAGGGATAGCAGGATAGAGGTGGGGGATGTTGATGTAGTGCTGTCTGTGGGAGAGTGTAAAAATGGCAGATACAGGGATGGTGGGTGGTGGGCTGACCGGGGGGGGGGGGGGGGGGGGGGGGGATTGTTGGAGACATGTGTGAGGCTAAAGTGGGAGCAGGGAAGAGTGTAGAGTCTTGTACAGGATGGGGACTAGCCAAGGTTGGGGATGGTGTTTACAGGAATGAAGGATGTGTTGCAGGGAGAGTTCCCACTGGTTGTAATGTTGGTAGTGAAAACCTATGTGCCCTTGCTGTGAAGCAGGCATTGAAGTTGAGCACACTGTTTTGAACAGCATGCTCCTCAGCAACTGGGTGGTTCAGCTGTTTTTAGGACACAGTTTGGCAGTTGCAGACTGCAAGTTAGTGGTCATGTGTACATAGAATGCCACACAGTAATTGCAGCTAAATTGGTAAATTACATGGTCACTTTCTGTACTGTTTAGAACAATATTTTCTTTCCATGAAATACAGTAATGACAGATCATTTAAAACATCTAAATACATTGGTATTATGTCCCCCATGAAATTTATATTCACTGTGTATCAGAGGCTGCACTGAATTCTGAAAGCAAAAACTGAATACACCTCTAACTTTGAGGACATTGATTGTGACATAGACTTAGAAGTGTGATTAAAATAAATACATGTTTATGTTGTATTTCATATTTATTCATTATTTTATAAAATTAAAGAATTTCAGTTACAAGAAACAGTTTTCGGTCAATAAATGTTAACTTGACATAACAAAGGATGCATAGTGTAGGTGGTTTCGAAATGGAGAGGAGAAGTTGTTTGTCTTGTAGGAAGGGTGCAAACAATTAAGGATATGACTTCAGAAGACTTTTATTTCAGAATAGATCAACTCTCACTCGGACTCTCACATTATGACAGTCTGTTAGTCCATGCCAGCAACTCCCAGTTTACCTTTCACTATCAGTTATGAGTTCTCTGCTTAGTCCGACAATACACAATCAAATACTCTAACCACAATAGGAGATAAGTGTGAGACAGCATTCGTTCCTATCTATTTTCTGACACATGGAAAATGTTAGTTATCACTTATTGCTGCCCACTCAGTTGGAAACATTAATTCACACTAGGAGACAAATGTAAGACAGCCCTTTTTCCTCTGTATATTCCGACACACAGAAAACATTATTACTCATTGTTACTACTAGAGATACAGCTCATTCTTCATTAACAAGCAGAAATCTCGAGACGATAACTGTTCCCGGATACCCATCGGAAGCTCAGTTGCCTTCCCTTGAATGTGTACTGTGTCTCCGTAGCCTTTACTACAGCAGTATCAAAGCGTCACTCTGTAGTGACTCAGAGACTTAGCTGTAGTACTGCTTCTTTTGCTTCTCAGTTCCTACTCCGACTGTGACTGACTTGGTCTCGTGCACTAGTTCCTTATATACTGATTTTACAGGCGTTTCGGGACGAGTTTCCCTAGCAGTGTTGCTTTCCCATAAAGCTACTTAATGTCTTCCTAATTTCTGCAGAAATTCCAATCTCAATTGAAATGATTGTGAAATGCGGCAGTCTTAACGTTTGCACGTTTGCCTCAGCTTCTGACTGCTGCTGTAGCTATTGCATACAGACATAATACTGTCTGGCAGTGACCGTGGCTCTGTATGAACCACTTTTGCCTCTGTATGGAGAGACTATTATGTTTACTTCACTTCTTACTGGCCTGGCGTCATGTACATTGTGCCTTCCAAGCACTGAAACTGTGCGTTACATTAACGTCACTAACTAATAAAGTTTCTACATCTACATCTACATTTATACTCCGCAAGCCACCCAACGGTGTGTGGCGGAGGGCACTTTACATGCCACTGTCATTACCTCCCTTTCCTGTTCCACTCGCGTATGGTTCGCGGGAAGAACGACTGTCTGAAAGCCTCTGTGCGCACTCTAATCTCTCTAATTTTACATTCGTGATCTCCTCGGGAGGTATAAGTAGGGGTAAGCAATATATTCGATACCTCATCCAGAAACGCACCCTCTCGAAACCTGGCGAGCAAGCTACACCGCGATGCAGAGCGCCTCTCTTGCAGAGTCTGCCACTTGAGTTTATTAAACATCTCCGTAACGCTATCACGGTTACCAAATAACCCTGTGACGAAACGCGCCGCTCTTCTTTGGATCTTCTCTATCTCCTCCGTCAGACCGATCTGGTACGGATCCCACACTGATGAGCAATACTCAAGTATAGGTCGAACGAGTGTTTTGTAAGCCACCTCCTTTGTTGACGGACTACATTTTCTAAGCACTCTCCCAATGAATCTCAACCTGGTACCCGCCTTACCAACAATTAATTTTATATGATCATTCCACTTCAAATCGTTCCGCACGCATACTCCCAGATATTTTAAAGAAGTAACTGCTAGCAGTGTTTGTTCTGCTGTCATATAATCATACAACAAAGGATCCTTCTTTCTATGTATTTGCAATACATTACATTTGTCTATGTTAAGGGTCAGTTCTTTTCATAGCATCAATGACTCTTCTAACTTTAATAACATTTGATGGCCATAACACCTGCTACAGTGGTAAAATTTGGCAGCCATGACAGTAGTACAGAAGAAATCGGCCGTGTCTTTCCAAAGGAACTGTCTTAATAGTTCACCAAGATGGATATGTTGGCTAGACATGAATTTTAATCAATTTGAATTTACCTCACTCAGTTCCCAAGTGAGCTAGTGCTCCATTTCCAATTAGGCCTACCTATATGTTAACAGGATGTTTCTTTCTATTTTTCTTAAACTAGAATTTACAGAATGGAAGTTGTTTCATCCCGAAGACGTTTTAATGGCAGGAAGCATGCCAATGATTCAAACAAGAGAATGAGAGTGCAGTTACTGTTATTTTGCTGTAATTTGGTGTTCTTAATTTTGACGTTTCCATATGGCTGTGCTCTACGTTTGAGGTGTCAATCCTGTGACCTGGCTGCACAGTACAGACAGCCTTGACGTGCTATCTGAGGGCTCGGTCTAATGATGTTATGTGTAAACTGTCAGACATGTAAACGCAGCTCAAAGAAGACTGTAACATATAAGGTGCTGGTGCTGTCCCGTTGTTTTTTCCAGCAAAAAGCACGTGCCAGACCATCTAACACTTCCAAGAAAAAGTGATTGATCCTACTGTGAAAGATAACACATATTTGAGTGTCGTCTGATACTAAACGGATCTTCAATCAAAGCTCTGTGCAGGGAAGGAGCAAACGGCCCAGTTTTCAGGTTTTATGTGATGAGAGGAACGACGTTGTTCGACTGTGAACTCAGATAGGATAGATTTGGGCAGCAAGTGACAAAACTACTAAAATTTTATTTGACGTGACGCCACAGGAAGATGCTAAACAGGTGCGCTGAAAAAGCATAAACAACCTTTGCTGCTTCGGTTTAAGTTCAGATTTCGTCTAATGGCTTTGAACGGCCTCTAGTCGTTCTACTCTGTACACAAGAGGAAAAAGCGCGGTCGCGCTGCGGTTACAAAGGGACGCAGTCCACGTTTAGTGTGGATACAGCCCCACATGTCCTTATGGATGAGTTGAAACTTCCGGGGGGTTGTCAGCAGTGTCGAAGATTTTTGTCGCTTCTGAGCGGCGTTGTGTCCTATAAGAAAACCGAGTGATTTCGACACTGGGCGTCGTGATTATGAACATCGCAAAGGCGTCCAAAGAAGGGGTGAAATATGGGTAAGAGACGGGTTTGACGACCTTGTCATCGTGTGGACACGTCCAGGGGGTTTGACGACCTTGTCATCGTGTGGACACGTCCACGGTGCCGTTGGGCAGAACTGTGTTGACTAATGACACACCATTAACGTACCTTACACCTCAGATGAACTTCAGAACTGTGGCCTTTTTTCGTATGTGTCGACAGCTTGCTGCATTAAGCATCGCCGAGCCCAAGGGCGCCATACTTTTGAACAATTACGTGCAGACCCAAACTTCCATGTGGCCTCGTTCCCGCGTCACAACCTGTACTGCTAAACACATTATGTAATTCCCGTACAGCGGAGGACATTTAATTGAAATTCGCTGTCCGATATCGGCGGATAAATACGATATTGCATTGTCTGTTCTTGAGGATGACGATGAACGTTCTTCTTAAGAACATAGGCACAGCAATAACGCAATAAAAGAGTTTCGGAATGGCTTTTTATAAAATTATACGTTCTTGTTACAGCAAATGGAAACGTCATATTCGGTAATGAAAATAGTGTGTGGTTCAGTCTTTTTAACTAATGGTTGCACGCTACGGAGAGCATTACTCTCAAAATTTTGAGTGCTCACATTCGAAAGGAATGAAGGAAGATTAATGTTTAACATCGCGTTAACGACTGCATCACTACAAACTGAGTACAAACTCACTCTGGAACAGGAAACAGGGAGTGTCTGTTTCAAAGGAATCACCCCGGCATTTTCAGTAAGTGATTTTGAGGAATTATGTAAAATCTTAGTGTGGTTAGCCACAGGCGATTTGAACCTCCGCCCTCCAGAACGAGTATACAGTGCCTTAAGCACTGCGCCACCTCGCATGATCCCCAAGTAACAAGACGCGTCAGATATACACAGATGAGCCAAAACTTTCACCACCTACTTGAGTGTGTCGTAGTACACATTTGGAAGCCGGTACAGGAAGTGAATCTGCGTGGCACGATAGCACGATTCTTGTCTCGGGACGACCTGCTGGAAGATGCCATCCCAGTGCCCAGGTGAATGTCCCCCGCAGTAGGACTGCTAATATTTTTAGAAATGTCGAGAATCCAGTATCTCGTTATTTAAATAACTGTCATTACCGAGCCTCGATATATCAGTAAAAGATGTTGGTATATCGAAGGAAGAAATATCGATATAGCGAGGAAAAATATATAGACATATCTGCCTATAAAAATATCTGTTGCATATTGTAAATATACTATCGGTTTTAGAGTTGTATATTTAAGTATTGAGTTGTTGGATATTACGTGCATCAACAAGCTAGCAGCCTGCCCATCTCCCTTAGAGCTAGATTTGAAAGAAAAACATTTAATTTGTAAGTTAATAATTGGACTTTGTGCAATACTTTTTTGGTCAACTATTGTGTTTTTAATTGACAACTGTACACATGGTGCATTGTCAAGCAAAACTTCACTCCAGTTAACCTCACACATATAATTTTCGTAATTTGTCATTGGCCACGTGTCAAAATAAACATTTTTTTCACGCTGATCTAGGAAAATTGCATAGTGAAGATGTTGCAATTTCTATTGGTAGCGCCGATTGCTTAGCATTTCCGCCTCATACGTGTCCACCCACACAAAGGCATGTCTTATCATTTAGATTTTTGTTCATTATTTTCAGTAATTGTTTTTGATGAATGCCGATGCGAAGAAATAGCAAAGTAGTTGCGTTAAAATTGTTTTTTCATCGCAACTTGCGTGCAATTTCTTCACTTCGGAAATCTTGCTATTTATTTCAGCCCCCCCCCCCCCCCAAAAGAGCGATCGGACTACTACTTTTGTGCCACACATACTTGCTTCTCACAGTTCAAATGGCTCTGAGCACTATGGGACTTAACTACTGAGGTCATCAGTCCCCTAGAACTTAGAACTACTTAAACCTAACTAACCTAAGGACATCACACACATCCATGCCCGAGGCAGGATTCGAACCTGCGACCGTAGCGGTCACGCGGTTCCAAACTGACGCGCTTAGAACCGCACGGCCACACCGGCCGGCTGCTTCTCACAGTCAGAGAGAGAGATTCGACGTGATGAAAGCTCAAAAAATAAACTCCTTCACAGAGTGAAAGAAAACTACGTTCTACTACAATTTCAGATAATTACCGAAAATTAATAAAGTTATAATATAAAATAAAAATATCGTGGCTCTATGTTGTCATTTTGATATCGATATATCGGAGAAGAAGATATCGGCGATATGTATATCGATGTTTCCGTTGGTAATAACCGACATTATACCAACAGCCCTACTCCACGGCATAATACTGCCGCACCAGGCTGCGTCCGGGGCGTGATGCATGTTTCGAACAGACGTTTGCTTCGAAGATGGCGTATCCGACACAGCCATCGACCTAGTGTAGTACGAAACGTGATTCATCCGATCCGGCGACACGCTTCCATTGACCCACGCACGGTCCAATCCCGTGTCCACTGCAGTCGTAACTGGATGATATTTTGTTAACATGGGAAGACGTAGGGATAGTCTGTGAGGAGTACCATCTTCAGTAATGTGTGCTGGACGGTGTGCTCTGAAATACTTGCGCCTGCGCTAGTATTGTAAGAGAGTAGGCTGAAAAGTAATGTACACGTGCTTGTAAAACGTGACCTAAATGACCTCGAGAAACGGGGCAGGTGGCACGTGGAAAACTTCCCCCTGTGTACGCATGCGCATTTTGAATACGTTGCATTCATCCAGTGTATTTGACGTAGGAGTGGCGAAAGTACAGAGATGTATTCTTATGCTATGTCAACGCGAGTTAAATAGCATGTTGTTATCGAATTTTTAACTACGGAAAAAGTGACTCCTAGAAAGAGTCATGGTTTTTTAAAGGCTGTTTATGGTAGCGATGATATAGATAGCTCTTCTGCAAATCGATGGGTAGTAAAATTTCATGGAAAAGCCATAATTGTTGATGAAACAAGCAGCGGACGTTCGATCACTGCCACAGACGATAAACTTCACTAACTTGTCGAAGATTTGATTCAGAATGACAGGCGAATCACTCAAGTGTATCGCAAACCATATTGGAATGTCCAAGGACCGTGGCGGCTCCATTATTGAAAAATTAGGATACCGTAAAATCTGTATACGATGGGTACCACGCCTTCTAACAGACAAGAACAAACAGCGTCTTTATGAATGCTGCGAGCAACTTTTGCAGCTCTGCCATGACGAAGGCGACGACTTCCTTTTGAATATTGTGACGGGGGCAAGTCGTGGCTTCATAATTAGGACCCAGAAGAGAAAAAATAGCGTTGAATATCGACATCGGTCTCCTCGTCAGGCGTTAAAGTTCAAAACACAACCATCCGCAAAAAAATCTTTTGACTGTGTTTATGTGTGATTATCTGGTACAACGGGCAACGGTAAGTTATTCTCAGTACACATAGACTCCAAAGCACCTCCGACGTAGAGTTTGTCGTGTTAGAGGTAACCTAGCGCCAGTAATCATACAGCGTGTGACTACCTTCGTACTTTGTCGTCAGATCTCCACCTAACCTGTTTAACAGACCAGAAAAGCCACCGATCTCCACTCCGTGTGATGAGACGCGGATGTCCAACACCTTGTCGCCTACTCCTGGTTTCAGCGTCTTTCAACAATTTTCTATAACTACACACAACACTATCACCGACGTGCATCAGTGTATTTCTTCAATTGCGACCCGTATCTTCACTAGAATTATTCTTCATTCGTCTTTGCTCTCTTTATGTACTTTTTTCATTGCGCCGTTTGCCCGCAACGCCAGGCGCAGTAGGCTGTGGTCATGATGATTTGGTCATCAGTTTTTGTCGTGAACAGCAGCGGTCCTATCACACTACCTTGTGGTAAGCTGGACGTTACCTTTACGTCTGGTGATGTCTCCCTATAAACAACGATGTGCCGACTTCAGTGCAGTAGCATATCTGTTCGGATATCGTAATCGAGAAACGCGGCAACAATGCGAGATCTGTTTTCTGCTTCAAGATGGCGTGAACGAACAGAGCATGTAGGGCTTCACACGATCGATGCTAGCGAAATTCGTGGATTCCTGCACAGGTGGTGTTTAGTCTCCAGAGAAGGCATAATATGAGATCACATAATAGGTATAAAGACGGACATCAGTGAGACGGATCCATAGTTCTCAGTAAGGGCGCCCTTGCCCAGGGGGTAGCGGGGCGCCCTTCATCCTAGCTCCAGGAGAAAGGGAAAAAAATATAGCTACGCAGTTTTTTTCTTTCAAGAAAATTATTTAAAAGTCGTTGTTACGTAGGTTTTTAACAGTCGCAACCAGAACTTTTTAGTGGTCTTTCCAAAAATTGAAAATACTGTACCACCTGACTTAGCGGTCGTCGTTTCCCCCCACACCTCACAGTCTTTTCCTGCGATGTGCTTATCTTTTCTTAACTGCATGTTACTGCAACCAGTATTCTCGATAGTCTGATTTACATGTTGTGATATCTGTCTGCCTCTACAATACTCTCTCTCCATCGCTTTTTCCATTGCCGATATAATTATACCAGAATTCCTTAGTGATATTTCAGTGGCGTATCTCTTCTTTGCGTAGACTCCTCGTGTATCTATTCTTTATAGTGTGTCTAAATTCCGTTTTTATCATCTGCCTGTTTAATTTTCAATTCTCTTCTGTAACGCTACACATTTTGAATGCTTCCTGTTTCATCATATCTAGTTTTGTCAAGTTACTGTGATTTTTCTTAATAGTTACCAGAATCTTTCCACTCCTCCCCCCCCCCCCCCTCCCCCATAGTTGTGTTTCATGTTTAATAAGTTGTTGTTCGGTTTTCATTGTCTCGGTTTCATTTTCCTCATTGCACTAGTTTTCTTTACTTAAGATCGCAGTGATACTCATTTTATGACATTCTTCCGTACGTGATGAAAAGTCCTCGGCTTTCTAGCCGGAATACCACGAAGTCTGGGGAAATTCTCCTCGAAACGTCATGGTATTTCAGTAATGTCACAAGGAGGGAGACCTAAGAGCTTATACGCCGAGGAAAACTGCATTGACATCTTTTACCTAAGTTTTACCATTCTTCAAAAAATTTTTTTTCAAATTCTTTATTACTTGTCCGAAGTATAAATCAAACGAGAACGCCAACGAACTGCGACCTAAGTTTGTCATTTTAACACAGTATTTTTCTGCGTGTGGTAACTCCGAAAACGGAACTTCTACGCCTGCTAAATTCTGTGGGGTTAGGCTATTCTGTGTTCGTTCAGAAGACTGCCAACGTTGCTGGGTCACTTTTCCGTATTACCCCTCGTCTCTGAATTATTTTCGCTGATATTTTTGTGCAGGTAAAATGCCTGGAAAAAATTTAATTTCATGCAATTCTTTCTTGGTTTAGCACTAACTTTCGTTATTTCAGTTTTTGCCTACTGTTCATCAGCAATAGGTTAACATTTGAATTCACATCTGGTACCATGGACGCTTTGCAGTTCATTTACTGGTTACTAAATCTTTGCCTAACCACAATGCTGTGGGGATTTATGTGTTAAACCCTTCTATCGTTGATGGGGCACTAGAGAACGCATTGGTGTATTTAATTAGAAAAAATAAGTTGCCTCAGACTACAGGAGAGGTGCTGTGGATCCCTGGTTTAACGGTATACGTTATTGAAGGTGAATTGATGCCAATAACATAAGGGCCTTACGTGAACTTACACCACATCGATTCCCTGTATAAGGGACAGTCAAATGAAAATGAGACTGATGAAAAAAGTAAGTAAACTGCTTATTATTTCAAAAGTAATCGCCATAACTGTTAATACATTTAACCCACTATGAGACAAGACGGTCAATGCCTGCACGGAAAAATGTTTGCAGTTGCCTTCCGAAACACGGCTGTACCTGGGCGTGCCCATCTTCGTCTGAAGCAAATCGACGATCATAATGTCTAACTTCAGGGCTCCAAAAATATGGAAATCGAGTTGGGAAAGATCGGGACTGTGTACGCAAGATGTGTAAAGGCTTCCCAGTGAAACTTCTGCAGTATGGTCGAAACAACCTTGGCAATATCTGGCGCCGCCCACAGAAGATTCGCTGGGAAACCCTAACACATCCCCCGTACAGTCCCGATCTCTCCCCATGCGATTTCCATACGTTTGGAGCCCAGAAGAGACATTCGTTGCCATCGGTTATTGGCAATCGCAACATTTTTGCATGAAGACATTTGACCGTCTTGTCTTACAATGTGACAAATGTTTTAAGAGTTATGTCGATAATTTTGCAGCAATAAACGGTTTACTTTTTTTCCATCTGTCGTATTTTCATTTGACTGCTCCTTATATACGTATCAGGTACATCCGATGATTTTGATAGCTTTGAAATTTCTCGTATAATAAAACGAATATTTGATTACCGTCTGAGAATTCCTGTTGTCCTAATAAGGACATTTGTGTTCCCGCATCTTTCGGACTTTTCCAAGTGCAGATCGATCTTTTGCGATTTCTTGTTACCTATCGCGTAACTCCGGAATCGTTTCACTTGAACTTCTTGTATTTTTGATTCATTGTCGCACACAACTGTTGCAGTGAAAGCAGGATAGCTTATTCGGTAGTATTACGCGTCAAGAACGTACCCAGTACTCCGACTTTAGTGATCCTACTGTTCGTGGAACAGCTGTGTGTTTAAAAATAAGTCAAAATGTTTTTTTCGAGATGGTATTTCACTGTGATCAACCGAAAACGTCACCAACTCTTCCGAATGCGTTTCGTACGAAATTGCAGGTTTCGGCTGTGAGGACCTCATTCCCGGTACCAGTTGCACATAGTCTGAACTGGTTTTGCTGGACGTTCAGCTACCGATCTCATCGTGTCAGTTAGCCAGCTCACATATCGCTGCAGGTTTTGTTCCTTTTGTTCATCACTGACAACCGGTTAAGATCGTCTCTCTCTCTCTCTCTCTCTCTCTCTCTCTCTCTCTCTCTGTGTGTGTGTGTGTGTGTGTGTGTGTGTGTGTGTGTGTGTGTGTGTGTGTGTGTTGAGCCACAACATGGAAGTGTGTTGAGCCACAACATGGAACATGGATACGAATCCGTGTGCTTCCAGAATGGATTTTCATTCTGCAACGGATTTTGCCATGATTAAAAACTCCCTGTATGCTGGACCGGGATTTGAACCTGGGACCTTTGCCTGTCGCGGGCAGGAGCTCTGCCGACTTAGCTATCCAAGCACGCCTCACGACCCGCGCTTACAGCTTCACTTCTGCCAGTACCTCCTACATTCCCAACTTCACAGTTCTCCTGCATACCTTGCTCTCTTTAAAGATAAGATATTGCGGAGATATGACTTGGCCTCAGCCTGGGGGATTATTTACAGAATGAATTTTCATTCTGCAGTGGAGCTTGCTTGGATAGTCTGTCGATGGAGCGCTTGCCAACGAAGGGCAAAAGTTCCAGGTTTGAGTTCCCGATTGCGCACGCAGTTTTAATATGCCAGAAAATTTCAAATCTGTGTGCTATTACAGTTATTCCGCTATAGACCCTATCTTTTCCCAAACAGGACCATTTGGAATCTTCTTATTCGATTGCATGATTTGGAAATTCACCCAACTTGGGGTATACAGTGATAGAGGATTTGTATAAACTTTCGCCGATTTGCAAGCGTAAGAATATGCCTTATGAAAGTTCCGGCTGATAGAACACGAAGAAATTTGCTAGAGTAATAACTATAGCTTACAAACATTTGCGTTGAGGTAAGATGGCGAAGTTTAACTCATTTCTAAAATGTAAAAGAAATTGAACAGTGCTTTTCGTAATATAAGGTCTCAGGATGCAGACATGATTAACGTAAATAGTACGCGCGTTTCCTCAAGAGGTTGTCGTTGGAAAAGGGGTGAGGGCAGATAGAACTGTGACTTGATAAGTTCGATCTGACATCATAAAAATCCACACTTAAGAAATGCTTTTCTGTGTTTTCTATTTAGTCACGAAAAAGGGAAAGGGCGCGGCGGGGGGAGAGGAGAAGAAGGAGGTGGTGGAGATGTGATGATACTGAAAAATCTGACCGCATACTGTTCATTGAGAAACGTGATTAACATGCATTACACACCTCTTCTATTGATTTAGATATAATCGTTGTAATCCGATTTAAATTATGACTGACTTTTGAAGGTGGCCAACGCATGACAAAAGAGTCACGCTAAGAAGCGCATTACTGTGGTAGTGTCTAAACGAAATATAAATAACTGTATTATATCTGGTCAGACCTCTCGTTCTTAGTAGTTGTTGTTAACAAGCATCAGATTAGATCCGCGAGAGCTCGAGGAGGAAATGTCTATTCCCGTGTCTTAGGTAAAGTGAAGGAATTCCTTAAAACTTACATGAACGCCGCAATGCGTTAGCTTGATTGACGGACAGTTGAGGAACCACACCTTATCTTAATTGACGAGAGGAATAGTTAAATTGAAGGAGAGTAAGGAGGTGGTCTGACATTGTTGGGTGATCCTAAAGATGATGTGAACAGGCAAAACAAAGGAATCTGGTAACAAGTTTTACTAGTTCTTCCTTCAAACGTCAACTTGTTTACTTTTCTATGAAACAGAAATACGAATTAGATTTCGATCGAAATTAAAAGGAAAAGTCAGAGCCGTTGTTAATACAAATGAGAGGAACACCGAAATAACATTGTGACAGCGAGAAGAGGGGGACGGGAAGAAATATGATCTTGCCACGCAGCCGGCGCTTTCGCCATTTGTTTACGCCGGAGAGTAGCAGCGCGCGTGGAGATGAATGAAATCGATAATCGAGCTGGAGCACGCCGCGCAGACCGCGCGCGAACGCAGTGCGCAGGCGCGGCGTCTGTCATTGTTGGGGGTTTGGCGGCCACCTGCTGGCGCGTTCAGTACTCTGCCGGCTCGCGCCGAGGAACGTGCTGCTACACTAGGTGCTCGAGCGACGCGCTTCTTGCATTTGTTCGGCGTCGCGTCACCGCCGGACCAACGCCCGAAGGTCAGTTTATAGATAGGGCTCTAGAAAACAATTAACTGAGTCATCTTAGATCGTTGCTATCCTGCATTCCTTCCCCACAGTTAAATACCCTCGTAAGAAGTACTATTACTCAAAGTAGTTTGTTGTTAAGTTATTTTACGAGTAGAAACCACGCTTACGACGTTACTTTTAGTCAAAGCCCCAAATTAATAATAAAGCTTGTAGAACTACGCTATTTGCGTGAGCATATCTCTGTATTTATCTGAATCACTGAAATGCATCTGCAACGCTGATTCACGCGCGCGTTTCAGGCTAAAATGACAGTTGTCGAATTTCGGCTTGTGACCACTTCGATACAGTTTTCATGTCAGAAACTAGTCAATGTTGCCTGAACAATGTAATGAAGAGTTCGGTTAACAGTCGTAGAAACCACCATAAAAATAAACATGTGGTCTAATGTTTGGTGACTGACTGGTGGATGAAGTATCTAAGGAGCTGGGGATGTAATTCGAGACATAAATTACGGATAAAAACAGCTCCATTTTTCAGAACAAGATGCTAACAAATATTCAGTCTTAAAGCGGAGATCTAGTTTCTCTTCTTCGGACAGAAAGTTAGCTCAACGGTCAAGTTATTCATGAGAATTTACAAAACATACCTTGCGAACACTGTCCGTTAGTTAGTGTTTAAGGTTAATTATTTGCTTCTTACATACTAACTATAAATTATGGTGGAAGAAAGGAAAAAATCTACTTGAATGTGAAGTTTCGCAGAAAACTGTATGTATATGAGCATACTAAGCGTTGCGAACTCGTCAACGTAGGAGAACCTCTGTGGACTGGGTGCAAGGGCGCGGAATGTGCAAGGGCCTCCTGGCAGATAAATCAGTAGGCGCGGAGTTGTGTTTGCTTAGTCTTTATCAACGGTCCACAGTGCATCGAAACGCGCTTCTTATCCTGTGGAGGATATAGCGTTGCGAATCTGCTATGATGCGGGTCGTCTTGTGCTTCCAATTTTGAAGCGGTTGGTGTCACTTCAGCCTCTCCACCTTTTGATAAAGGTGAAAGTAAAAAGGCTTTTCTTACTTCCAGCATGCTGGATGGCAATAGGCAGCATCTTCCTATGATTCGATGACATTGCAAAAGAGTCAGAGTTGCACAGAAGTTTGTTCTTATTGTAAAGGAGACAAGTTACTGACTTTAGTCCTTTATCAAGCGATCCTCAAAGCCCTACCATAACGTCATAGTGTGTGTACGCTGGTCACGTTGCTTGTATGAGTGGCTAAGTGGCTACTTGCATACGGCAGTCCAGTGCACATCCAGTGATGCGTGCAGCAAAACCTACATACTGTCGCATGCAATTAGTACCTTGCACTTAGCCACTCATACAAATAATGTGGCCAGCGTACGCACATTATGGTGTTATGATAGGACTTTTGTGGATGGCCTAATAATTGACTATAGTCCGAAACTGGTTGCCACTGAAATAAAAATAAATTTCTCTGCAACTTTGACGGTTTTGTAATTTCATTGAAAAACGTTTTTAATCTAGAATATAGTCATTATGTTATCTCTGTGGCGCGATTTATATTTAAGGCCCTGCCACTGGTTCCAAATCAAGTACAGTCGTTGCTGCTGCAAGTTCACCTGCTTGGAGGATGAAGTGCGTAATCACGTTCTACACACGTCGTGAATTAAGTGCAGATGCAGTCGTCCGGCACGGCTGGGAGCTACGTCCTCGAATTATCACGCTAAACATTAAGCTTTTGCAATCGGCAGTGGTCCGACGTTTTAAGCTGCTTATGCCATTCCATAATACGGGCTCCCAGTCTGCTATACCTGCCCACCTTCAGCGTCTTCGTTGTACAGTTGTAAACAGCTATCATTTACTGCATCCCACCGATAAGCCTTCGTGTTTATCAAAATTCACACTGAAGCGAGTGCGGCATTGCCACACAGAAGACAACAGATTGCAAGGAGGATCGGTGTTATATGACCGAGCGAGAAGGCAGAGTGGTTCGCACACTGGATTCGCATTCGGCTGACGACGATTCAAATCTCTGTCCAGCCACCCAGATTTAGGTTTTCCGTGATTTCCCTAAATCACACCAGGCAAATGACGGATTGCTTCCTTTGGAAAGGACACTACCGATTTCAAACTCTAAATCTTCATTCCTTCTTTTGTTATTTGCGAAAAACTGATTGCTGACGTAAACACCATTAGTTCTATTGGCTACACGAAGTAGCTACATAAATCAAGATTAAGCTGATGAGAATGATGTTGATAATAGGATTAATTTTGTTCACAGGGTACCACCGGTATGCTTTAAGTATGCTACCAATGAGAGAACCATAAATTCGAAAGGTGCAACTGTCGACGGAATGCCATATAAAATAACTGTAGGAGCATTGAAACGGTCAGTGAATTGGTCAGCGATCGCAGGATAAAATACATGTAACTGAATTACCTTTTATCGCCAAATTCATTTTCAAGCTGACTCAGTTGATTCATTAATTGCTTCAACTCAATGCGTGTCCCATTTTAACGATATTTTGCGTAGTGAAATTTTTCTTCGGCGAAGACTGCCTGATTGCGAGAAATTTCTGTGTACTTTTTTTATGTTACATAGGAATACTGGAAACTTGCTTTCGTCGCTGAAGAGGTGATGTGACAGCTATGAATCAAAATTTGTGCTTACCCTCCCTGGGACGAGACGTTCTTATTTTCTTCGAGAGCAGACATTTTTGATCGCTGTCTTACGGCAATAGCGAAAGAAAATTATATAAAGTCAAAATTTGATGTAAAAAAATGGATTTTAATACCTCCTTTTGAAGTTCATCTTCTCGTTTGATGTCTGGAGGGCCATAACATCACAGTGACATCTCCCAGACAAATACAATACCAGGAGTCGAGGAATTTAAGCATTTTACGAAATTATTACCTAAAACTGTCTGTTTATGGGCCGCAATTTGTTGCATTACTATGGTAAAATAGTTGACAGTCGACAAATGCAGCTAATGACCCGCACGTTCGCTACTCAAATCATACAAGTAAAATATGCCTTACGGTAGCCCTGAATCCTGAATTACGTTAAGGGATGTGAGGGAGGAGGTGGTGATGACATGTGACAACCGGAGTAAGCGATGGCAGGGAAGGCAGTAGTGTCATCACGCTGAAGTCTTGTGATCTTGTAAGTCTGTGGCTGCCTGTTACAGCTACAAGCAAGGAAGACCATCCCGCCTAGCGTGAGGTAAACTGCGTTCATTTCTCTACGCCGCTTCCTTTTGGTGAGGGCCATCACTTTCACTGCAGGCTACGATACAATCTCACAGCCGGACACGCCGCGCGCCGAAGCAGACTTCCCTGAGTAGCGTAGAGTTCCCCTCTGACATTTGCAATTTCTCTTTGTTACACGCATCTCTCTTTGATGGACGGCTCGTCTGACAAGTGCTCTTGCAAGACATGGCCAAGGTTAGCCGCTCTGAAAAAACTCTACACATAGACTAGTAGCAAGTAAGGGTAATGGTGAAATGGAACTTCTATAATCTATATGATTTTCACATACGGGATACCGTGTAAAATACGCGTGCGCCGATGGTCTCTCTTCTAAACACGTGTAAGTGTGGATTTGCAAGTTTTTCGTATTGGCCAACATTGTCGACAGGTAGACTTGCGTGCGCCTATTGCAGGCTTTATCGATTACATGTACATATGTCTTTAAAATACAGATTTTCGAAAAGTTCATGTATCCTCACCGTGACAGCGATACGCTGGATATGATACTACTGCATATAAATTTGCACATCTGTTCCAACCGACAATGTACATTTTTCCTCCAAATAGCCATGCCTTTGTACCGATTTCCACTACTGTATTTGTCGGAGCGGTGGTCGAAAATGGACATCTGTGTCTAGCAGACATTTTGCCATTAAGTAACACCCAACTGACACTCTAAAATCCATCACAAATGTTGATCCCCGGCAATAATAATATTTCAGCTCAGTTTTGTATTGTATTTCAAGACGTTTTAGGAAATGAGATAATGTGCTGTTGTAGAAAGGTATTATTTTTCATCGATGACACAAATCACGCATGAAGTACCACAGCAACATCCTCCCGACAATTTTTCTTCAGTTCCTTCAAATAATCTGCACGAAGGGACGTTGCGAAAAATACAATAGAAGATGGCAACAGCAATATATCAGTAGGTTCTAATTGCGATCAAAAATAAATTTGTATTAGGTTATTCGTTTGTAGTGTGTAACTCGCCGAAATTGAGAATACTGTAGCGAAAGGTTCCGTAGCTTCCGAATAACAGTTTTGTTGTTCTTCCGAAGTGATTTGGTGACATTTCCTCGTTATAGTTTTCTTAAACACTACTCCAGAACTATGGTATCAAGACGTTGCCACAGATCTACGAATTCTAGATTCCTTAGAGATCCTAGCGAGCAGTATATATGACGAAATGTGTTCATACGTAACATATTATATAATTAGGCAACAGCCCAAAGTAACACCTAAGAAGTTATAGCAGGTCGCATTTCAACATGAAATGAGAACCTCCATGGAAAAAAGAAAAAAAAACTGTCTGGTCTTCGGAAAAATCATTACTCATTTAGGTTTGTTTCTTTATCTCGGCGCCATTACCGAACTATGGCAATACGTTCGCCCTGCACCCTCTTCGTTTTGTCTTCATGTGATTACATACGGGAACGTTCCTTTATCAATTTAAAGCAGATTTATTACTACCTCACCATCATTCAAATGAATGTGTTCAGTCAATATTTGCCTCGATAACGTGGGACGTTACGTTGCAACGGGTGGGAATATTTACTGAACGTGCAAATTATTGTTTTCTCTTAACGACGAACCTATTCGTGACGCTTAAATTCAGTTGATCACGCATCAGCATCTCATAAACAAATAGGAGTGTTATTGGGATGATGAAATTTGATTCAGATTGTAAATGAATGCTCTTCATTTTATTATACCATGATCGATTTTGTCTCTTCTAGCCTCATCATCATATGTCCCTGTTCACAAAAGAGTCATACAATAAGCCAGTGCGGCATACAAGTCATATTGTTTATGTGCTGTCAGATTTATTGACCTCTTCTGGTAGTGAAAATTATTAACAGCTGTTAAATTAATATAGCATTCACCGCACGCACTTGCAATTTTTGTACATTTTTACTACTAATATTGATGTAAGGGTCGTTAATTAATCTCGCGACAGGAAGAAGCCAATAATTTTTGTAGTCATACTGAGTATGATTGTACTTATATTGTATATTGCACTGGGTTACTCTTTGTTTCTCTTGTGAACAGGTACGCCTGATGAGGCTAGACGCCAGGCAGTCAATCGTGACGTAATGAAATGAAGATAGTTATTTGCAGTCTTAGGCAATCTCTTATTTTATAATTCATTCGACTGCGTTCCCAATAGATTCATCAAATATGGAAAGTTTAAACAAAAATTGTTCAAATGGCTCTTAGGTCATCAGTCCCCTAGACTTAGAATTAATTAAACCTAACGACATCACACACATCCATGGTCGAAGCAGGATTTGAACCTGCGACCGTAGCAGCAGCGTGGTTCCGGACTGAAGCGCCTAGAACCGCTCGGCTACAACGGCCGGCGAAAGTTTAAACAAAACAGACTTCTTCCCGTTCTTCCATTCTGAAGTTTCCATCAGCCGTGCTACGCTACGCGGAGGAAGAGCGGAATATCAATCTATTTTCAGCGGTGAAAACTTATCGGAATTCGGCAGCCTGAAGACGTATCTGATCAGTACACAGATCTGTTAGTGAAGTCCGATGGCTCACAGGCGTGATACTCTGCGTAACTGGGTAAGGTCGCGAAGTATTGTATGGAGGGCTATTTAAAGTGGCCTAGTTTGTTCCGCCTGTGTGGGATGCCAAGCACGGCGCCTGGGCCTGGCAGGTCAGATCGCGTACGAGGTTCGATTCTGTTTTTCCTGCAGATCGTAGCTGCAGTAAGTCACTGAAACACACTTCTGTCTGGTCTGAAATGTTCAGTGATACAACGCAACAACAGTGGAACTCCATCCACCCCCCCACCCCAATCCCTCTAACCTCTCTCTCTCTCTCTCTCTCTCTCTCTCTCTCTCTCTTAAACCCTCTCCCTCCTTCCCCCGCTCCTTCCCTCCTTCATTGGGAGAGAGGGCAGAGTGGCCGTTCTCGTTATGTTTACGGCCATTCATATTTTGATACGTACATGACGGAGGGTATGTGCCGAACACCTGCAGTTTTCCATATCTGAATTACTTTTAAAGACCTGATTTGGTATGAGATGGCACTTAGTCATTTACTTTCTTCCGACAGTCTCCTAATGTCTATGCACCTGTTACAGTCCAACCATGTCAGAAATATGAGATGAGGCCTTACAAGAACTGTTATTCCCTGAAGTTCCCAAATTTCAGTGATACCCTTGTCTGCTGTTAAAACTGACGAAGATTTACGCGAGGAAATTGAATAGGTAATTCACTATCTAAAGGAAGATAATCATAGGGGATTGAAACGCGCTTGTAACGGAAGGGAGTGAGGAACGTGTTACAGGACAGTATGGGCACTAGCAGTGAGAGAGACTGAACTGAGTTCTGCAATAAACTTAATCTGGTAAAAGCGAGCACAGTGTTCGAAAGCCACAAGAGGAGGGGGTGTACTTTGGAAAAGGTCGTTAGACACTGGAAGCTGGATTACTTGGTGGCCGGACGGAGATTCTGAAATCCGTTTGTAAGGCCTACCCATGAGCAAATATAAATTCAGATAATTCAGTAATGATGAAGAGTAGATTGAAATTTAAGAGCATCGCCCAGAAGAATCGGTGTTGAAAGAAATGGGATTCTGATATACGAAGGAATGAAGAAATGCGTTTGAAGATCCGTAAAGCTGTAGATACTGCAGTAGTGAATACCACAGTAAGCAGTTCCATTGAAGAGAAATGGATATCTTTGAAAGGGAAATCACAGAAATTGGACCGACAAACATAGATGCAAGGAAGAACTGCAAAAAAACCTTGGGTAACAGGAGCAATGCTTAAACTGATTGGGGAAAAAAAAACAGGGAAACAGCAATATGTCACTTAGGAATGAATTAAACAGAAAACGCACGGGAACGGAGGCGAAATGACTGCAGCAAGAATGTGGAGAAATAGAAACCGAAACGTCCATCATAAAGACTGATTCACCATGTAGAAAAGTCAAAACAAGGGCGGTAACATCAAGAATGTATGAGACTGGAGAAATACTATCGGACTTTCGGAAAAAATCTACACAATCCCGAAGATAGGGAGGGTAGATAAGTACGAGAGCTATTGCACAATCGGCTTCACAGCTAATGTATCCTAGTTGTTGAAAGGAATAATACACAGAAGAACGGAAAAGAAAATTGGGGATCTGTTAGATGACGAACAGTTTGACTTTCGGAAAGATAAAGGCACACATTCATAAGATTTGTCGACCTAGAAAAAAAGTACGACGATGTAAAATTGTACAAGATTTTCGAAATTCTCAGAAATGTAAAAAAATATAGGATAGACGGGTAATACACAATGTGTGTAAGAACCAAGAGGTTATAATAAGAATGGAAAACAAACAGCGAAATGCTCTTATTAGAGAGAGTGTAAGACAGGGATGGAGTCTTCCGACACTACCGTTCAGTGTGTACCTGGAAGAACCAATGACTGAAATACAAACCGCGCGGGATTAGCCGAGCGGTCTCAGGCGCTGCAGTCATGGACTGTGCGGCTGGTCCTGGCGGAGGTTCGAGTCCCTCGGGCACGGGTGTGTGTGTTTGTTCTTAGGATAATTTCGGTTAAGTAGTGTGTAAGCTTACGGACTGATGACCTTAGCAGTTAAGTCCCATAAGATTTCACACACAATAGAACATTTGAACTGAAATATAAGAAAGCTTCAAGCATGGGATTGAAATTCAGTGTAAATGGATTTCAATGATAAGATTCGACGATGACATTACTATTCTCAGAGAATGTAAAGAAGAATTACAGGACATGTTGAATAGAATAAACAGTGTAATGAGCACAGGATATGGGCTGAGCGTAAACCGAAGAATGACGATGATAATGAGGAACAGCAGAAACGAGATAAGGGACGAACCTAACATCGAAATAGGTGACGAAGAAGTAGACAAAGTGGAGCAAAATAACACATAACGAACGAAGCAAGGAGGGCATAAAAAGCAGACTAGCAAAGGCAAAGATGCCATTCCTGCCAAAAGTAGTATGCTGGCATCAAACATCGTCCTTAACCTGAGGTAAAAATTTCCGATAATGTACGTTTGGAGCACAGTGTTGTATGGTAGTAAATCACTATGGGAAAACCGGAAAAGAAAGAGAATCGAAGCGTTTGAGATGTGGTGCCATGGAAGGAGGCTGAAAATTAGGTCTGATGAGGAATGAGATGGTTCGCCGAAGAATCGGCGGAGAAAGGAACATATGGAGAACACTGACAAGAGGTACAGGACATGTCTAAGACACCAGGTACTGGAGGGAGCTGTTGGGAAGACAGATATTGGAATACATCAGACAAATAACGGAGGGAAAGTAGGCTGCATGTGCTACTCTGAGATGAAGAGATTGGCACAAGAGAGGAATTCATGGCGAGCCATATCGAACCAGTCACGACGCTGAGGATAAAAAGAACTTCTTTTCAACTTATTCCTCATATACACGTTGATGTATGTGCTTAGGGTAGCGGTGGCGCCTCACAGTCAAGTCATAGCCTTCTTCTGCTGTATGTTAGCAAGTTTTATAGGTACCATGTTTCTTAGAATTTTGTGCTTAATTTAGGACCGCTTGTAATTGGGTGGGTGAAAGTGTTTTGGGCAGGGGAAATGTGCAAAGACTTACTGCCGCCCACAGAATCAAGGCTTACATCGTGCGCTGTGGCGATAAAACCATGTTTGGGTTGAGGGCAGCTGTACCTTCTTTAATTTCATATTCCGTTTACCACCGTAGGAAAGAAAAGATGCATAGCTTACACTGAAGTGTCGAATTATTGTGTGTTGAGGTGCGAAAGACAAATTGTATCCGAACTCAAAATTTATCTTGTTGGCTATCAATATTTTATCCACATGCAAAGTCGTGCAGCAGAAGACGCCTTGCAGATTGACGAAAGAGCAATTCCACTCGAAGCTGGCGATAAAAGAGCAGTATTTGATCTTGATAGAACAGCGTTATGTAATTTTTAATTATTTCACCGAAATCTCACCATGTAACCTGCGACAGTACTTACCCGCTACTCACTGGCATTATGTTGTGAACAGTGGGCATTGCGAAGGCTGGAGAAGATGGTATGAGGTGCCGTTAGTGTAGCTACCACTAGAAATCTGTGCCAGACTATGTGGAAGTTTTGGTGTGTTGACAGAAACTCGGCGGCTGCCTTTCAGTGTGGCAGCTGTTCCGCAGGTCCGCCAACTCGTCTGCCGATGTCACCGAACAAAAAAGTGCTCGAGGTCGCTCGCCACTCCCACTGCGCAGTATTGTACGAGCCGTTGCGTCCCTCTCCGCGATTGAAACGGCATGCCCTTGTCTGCTGATGTGTCTACGCTCGTCGTAAAGTGAGGAAACTGGGTACTAGAACGCGTTCTTCATTACGTTGGTAAACACCGCATCGCTAGAAAATTATGTTAAGAAAACGGTTTTTCATTAATCAGACTTCGGTATTGTAGGAGGAGATGCATGTCAGGAACAATTGAATACGACGCCAAGCCGGCCATTTAAACTAGGAGAGTTGCGGATGAAATACACCTTCTCCCTCAGAGGTGTCGGCCACGTCACTTTCTGTGAGAGATTCTTATGCCCTCTCTCCATTGGGGCTGTAAATAAAAGGAATTTATATCAAAATTTTTCGTAATTGGTGGTGGCGGCTGAGACACTTAATAGCGGTGCACCTACTTTCTGTTAATTCCAGAGATGGTTGCATCCCAGTGTTAAGAGTCGTACTGTAACCAGCGAAGAAATCTGTTCCAACGTTTCCCTGTAACAAATGGCTTTCCGGCAGTCATGCACATCCAATAGTGATTAGAGTTACAGTTCTCTGAGGAAGTGTTGTTCGTGTTGAGTGTTGTTACCAGGCCTGTTAGGGTATATATGAGTCGTGAACAGGTTCAGAAGTTGAGTGATCGCTGTGAAGGACACGGAGACGCCAAGTATTCGTTTGAGACAGAGTTTGAAAGGGGCCTCATTGTGGGTTTCGATTTGGTCGCCTAGTCGAATTGTGCAGTATCCAGATTTGTAGGTCATTCGAATGTGACAGTGGCCCAATGTTGGACTGTATGGGAACGTGAGGGCAGCCATACTCGTCCTCGAGGTTCCAGTCGACCACATTTGATCACCAAAAGGGAGGATAGCCGTATTGTGCACCAAACACATCGTAACCCGTTCGTATCTACATCTGCCGTACAAGAACAAGTTATGGACTCCCTGCAAGATTCTATGTCACGCCATACCATCATTCGGGAACTAGCGGCAGCTGGACTAGCGAATTACCATCCCATTCGTAGACTGTCGTTAACATTACGACACAAACGCCATGGCTGGGAAGCGTGATCTGCTGTGATGTCTGGCATCGCACTGTGTTCAACGATGAATCACATTTCAGCACTACCCTATGGCGGCGACCTGGAATGAGATCCCATTTTCCAGTGTTTTGGAGAGTCTCAGCGGTGTTAAGCCTGGTGTCAACGGTGTGGAGAGCCATCAGGCATGACTCATGGTGACTGCTGGTAATGATTGAGGGAACTGATGACCACACAACGGTACGCCACAGACACCCTGCGTCCTCGTGGGTTATCTCTAATGCGACAGTACCGTGGTGTCATTTTTTAATAGGGCAATGCTCATCCACACACGCTACGTGTGTCTGCGTAATCTTGAGGTACTCTTGTGGCCAGTAACATCCCAGATAGAACGTGTGGGACCAGCTCGGACGTCAACTCCGCACCAGTGCCAGTATCCAGGAAATCAAGGATCAGTTAGAACAGTTGTGGGCAGTATCCTTCAGGACGGCATAAAATAGCTTTGACACGCTTTCCAACCAAATCAGTGCTGGAGGGGGTACAGTATCGTACTGATACATGGTCTCATAGTGACAACTTGTTTACATACGCTCTCAGCCAGTGAAGATGCATTCGTTTCCTACTCCCTTTCTGGGTACTTCAGTTTTGTTTGTCAACCATTGTAATTCGTGTACACATACGCACTTAGATGCTCTTCGTTGTAGTTTTTAGGGCAGAAAGTCTGTTTTGGCGTTTAGTTTGTTGGAGTTACGAACAATAGTCAGTACGAGAACGCATTCTGTCACACTGGAAAGACAAACTGAGAGGCATGCTGTCTTCAGATGGTGCTTCGCTTGACATCAGCGGCCGACAGTGTGTCAAGCGACAATAGGATTCACGGAAGAGAAGTTTTCCCACGCTGCGTATAGCCGTTATTGGACACGCGTGAAGTAGTACTCATTTGAAGGACAGCGCCTCACCTAAAGTGAGTCGATGCGGAATACCATCCCGGCACGGTTCAACGCACGGAAGGCGGTCATCATTGCAGATTGGTTAGGGAAACTGTTGTACCGACATACATCTGTCATTGTGACGGCACCATTCAATGGTAGTGCGCATTTTTTTAAGATCCGGTCCTAACAGCTGTAGAAAAAAGACCCCAATGTAAAAATTTGCCGTGGGTGTGGTTGGGGTTGTCATCTCGGCAAGTCAGTGTAAAAGTTCATCTCTTGGAAGTTTCTCACAACCAGGCTTGCGGCCATCATGAAAGCTTCCCCCCTCACCTTCAGAGAACAAATTGAAGACTCCCCAACCTGTTCCGGGTTCGATTCCCGGCCGGGTTGGGGATTTTCTCTGCCCGAGAATTGGGTGTTTGTGTTGTCCTCATCATTTCATCATCATCATCATCATCATCATCATCATCATCATCATCATCATCATTTGTGACAGTGGCTCGATTGGACCGTGAAAAATTGGAACGTGTAAGAACTGGGACTTTGTACGGGAGCTGAAGATCGCACAGTTGAGCGCCCCACAAACCAACCATCCTTACCCAACCTGTTCATGCGACTCAGCAACAGATAACACAAATCACATTCTTTCCGTGTAGCAGCAAGTCACCTTGTGTAAAAGGGCAAGAAACCTGAAACACCAATTTTCTTTACTGCTGTCCTCGCATCAGACAATACAACATAATAGTCGTGTTCTATTGAAGAAATTCTAATCTGCACAGAAAACTGCGTCTATTCCTACGAAGAGCTTCTTCGTCATATCATTGACTGTAATGGGTTAGTGCTGTATTGCTTAATCTACACCTGTTGGAAGCTGTCGTATAACCAGAAGATTAAATCACAGTATCACTACAGAATATATTAGTGTATTTGAAACTCTCCTTTACGGTTTTTTTGTTTCCTACATGAATCTGGAAGATTTACATCTGGTACGTGTTACCATGACGCTCTGTTGTAATCTGTTACTAGTTTGTATATTTGCTCACCAGACAAAACGTTATATTATTCACGCCACCCCTCCCCCCCCCCCCCCCCCGCCCCTCCCCTTAAAGGCATAGTGGCCGCTTTGAAGCGCTGCAGAAATAGTACCAGGCGATCATATGAATCACCGACCATCACGGTAGTTAAGTGCTGAGTATTTCCTTGCAGTTTTTAGCCTCTTCAGCTCCGTTTGCTACCACGTAAGGTATTCCCTGATGTCTTAACACGTGTTCTATCATCCTGTCGCTGCTTCTTGTCGGATTCTGCGGAGAATCTCCTCATTTCTTATCTTAGCAGTCCACCCAGTTTTCAGCATCCTCATATATGATCACATGGCACACTCATCAATCCTCTTCTATTCATGTTTTCCCACATTCCATGATTCACTACCATAAAATGCGCTGCTCGAAATGTACATTCTCAGAAATGTATTCCTCAGATTAAGGCAGGATCCTCTTGACTAGGAAGCCGTCTTTGCTGTCTGTACTAGTCCGCTTTTTTATGTCGTCCTCGTTCGTCTGTCATGTGTTATTTTGCTTCCACGGTAGTAGAATCACTTCACTTCGTCTGCTTCATGATAACCATTTTGATGTTAAGGTTCTCGCTGTTCTCATTTTTGCTACTTTTTATTACTTTGGGTCGTTCTGCGATTTACTGTCTCTCCAAATTCTTTACTCCTTAGACTGTTCATTCATTCAGCATATTCTGGAATTCTTCTTCGCTTTCACTGAGAAAAGCAATGTCATTAGCTAACCTTATCATTGAATAACGTCACCCTGACTTTAAATCCCACTACTTAATCTTTCTTTTATTAACGTCATTGCTTACTGTATAGATTGAACAGTAGGGCAAAAAAAAAAAAAAAAGTATCCCGTCGTAAACGCTTTTTAATCCAAACAGTTTGTTCTAGATCTAGTTTCATTGTTTCCTGTTTGTTCTTATGCGTCTTGCACACTACCCTTGTTTTCCTGCAGTTTACACGTGCTTTTGTTAGAATTTTGAACATTTTGCACCATTTTACACCGTCGAACGCTCTTTCCCCGTAGGCAATTGCCATCCAGCTATAGTTCCAGAGAAAACAGTCGTTCTCTTCCGCGGTGCTTGAAAAATAAAGGAAGGTGGCGTTAAACACATGACATACCTTTAATTAGGAGGCAAGCGGTCGTTTTGGATGTTATAAGCTTTGTCGGCGCTTGAGCGGGTCATGAGGGCACATTTCACAGATCAGTATTCGCCTATTTTTTAATTTGTTACTAGTTTAGCGCCCGCTGCTTTGTTCTTGTGGACTGAATCTTTAATCGAATTTTTAAGTAGCTCACAAGTTGCAACACCTTCTAAAATTTTCACGCTAATTAAGGCCACAGAAGCATGATTTTTTTCCGAATGTATTTCTGACCAAAATGCGATTCTAGTAGCTGAAGTCGAAAGTTTTTGTTCGTGATGCCTTCTGCTTTCCTGTGGAGTATTTCCATAGATACTTTCATTCCCTAACATCTATTTCTTTATATGAACCCGAAAAGTTAAACACCAATTCTCACAGGTCCAGTTGTAAAATTATTTTAATATAAATGAATATTTTTCATCCCCTGCTTCACACCCTTAGTGGGTTAAATTTCCAAAAACACTAAAACAATTTTTTTCGGCCGAAAAGTCAAATACAAATTTTTTTAGACGTATCTTTAAAAATGCTTTAGTAGTTGGTTTAATAACGATTCATTTAAAAAAAAAAAAAACCTTTCACTCACTATTTTACCCCGTTTGAGCTTCAAAAATTTTGCAACACATACTTCTTAATTTTTGACCCAGAAACCAAATACCAACTTTCGTGGGTCCAGCTACAAAATTCCGTTAATGGCGACATATTTTCAAAAAGCCTTTCATTTCTTAATTCACCCTCTTAGCAGGGTAATTTCGAACAATGCCTTCTCTAATGGTGCCTACAGTATAAGCTCCGCTCCCTCTCCAAATTTCAAGTTTATATGCTTAGCGATTTTGGCTGGGTCATGATGAGTCAGTGAGTCGGGACATTGCCTTCTTTTTATATAGAGATTTTACACGATGCGTTCTCAGAACAGTAGATCACATCTGAGGAATGGGATTTGTAGCAGTAAGTGAGGCGCTCGACCTCGTGCATCGGAATCCCTTCCATGCGGTCCTGCAGCCCTCAGCTGGCCTGGTGTTAATCCGCGCCGTGACGTGGGGCCCTGCTGCCCGGCAGCGCCCCTCGCCTCAAGAGTGCAGCCCACTGCCAGAACGGCCTGCGCGGCTCCGAGGCGGACGCATCACACCTGACTGCCCTGCCGCGCATGCCTATGGGTCACGCCGGCCGCGACCGGCGCACGTTTCGCTTACCACACCACTTACTGCTTGGCGAGCGAGTCATCTGTTACGTGACCGTCAGTTCAGCTTTAGGAATGGCGAAGGCACCAGACAGCTAGTTCTGACGTTGCCCTCGATAATGGAATTAAGGTTTAAGAAAAATCGAGACACCTCCCTAGCATTTGTCGACCTGGAAAAGCGTTCCATACTCTAAAATGGTGCAAGGTGTTCGAAATTATCAAGAAAATAAGACTAACTTTTTGGGAAATACGTACAATATAAAATATTTGCAAGAACCAACAGGTAAAAATGAAATGGAAGAGCAAGGACAAAGTGCTCGTATTAAAAAGGGTGTAAGACAGAGATACAGTTATCCACACACATCGTTCAATCTGTACTTCAAAGGAGGAATGACGGAAATAAAAGAAACGTTCAAAGTTGCGATTAAAATTCAGTGTGGAAGGACATCAGTGACAAGATTCGCTGATGACGTTGGCATCTTCAGTAAAAGCGACGAACAACTGCAGGAAATGAATAGTTTAATCAGTACATAATATGGACTGGGCGTAAACCGAAGAAAGACGCAAGTATTAGGGAGTAACAGAAATGAGATAGAAATGACGTTAACATAAAAATTTGGAACCGCAGAGAGGACGAAGTGTGACAATTCCGGTACCTCGGAAGCAAAATTAACACATGAAGGACGGAATAGACTGCGAGTTGCGCCGGAAGGGAAGCTGGCTCAGATGGCCGAAGCGGTCAAGGCGACTGCTCGCGTTAAACGCGAAATGTGTGTTCTTGTCGCGGTCCAGCACAAATTTCCACCTGTTACCACTGATACATTTCAGTGCCCAAATGCGGCTATCGTCTTTAAAACCTTTCAATTAAAAATAATTTTTAATTACTTGTAAGAACTTATTGTTCAGTCGATCTTGCCGATTTTCACCGCTCATCCTCGGCGATCGCTGGCAGAACTAACGTAGTTATTTTGCGCACAGCTCCGAGTAACAGGTGACAACTGTCGCTGGAGAGCGGAGCGCTGCGGTCGCAAATTGCGTTGAGGACCACTTGTCGTGTCATGTTCCAGTTCGTTTCTGAGCGTGCTTTAATTACGTTGAACACTACCGTGAGAGAGTAGTTTCGGGAAGTTTCTGATTCATGTTCCGATCCAGACATTCGGACTTAAATGCCGGTGGTTCCATCAAAACTCTTTAGGAGAATATCAAGATCATTCTCTAAAGAAATTTCTTACTTCCTGAAGAACGTGAACGAATCACTTTTCTGACGACATGGTTGGAATCACAGGCAGAAAAGAATGTCCTTACTGACGCCTTGCCGAATACATCTACTCGGAGCAGTAGATTGAGGGAGGTGCGTAGCTGAGATGGGAGGACCAGGCTGTAAAATCCTGTCCGGTCATGCAGTCTGTAAGAACGCCATCCTGGTCAGATCAAGAGCAGGTGGTTTTAAGCACTTAGACGAGTCCAACCCAAGGTTCAGCTACTGCATCTGATGACGCCGGCGTTGTTCTGTAAAATAAATTTGCCCATCATGAAACCAGCGAACCTCGTTCGGAGGAATTGACACTAGGAAAGACACTGTTGACCGCGATCTAGAGTCTCCTATGCAAGCAAACAAAAACGGAGAAACAGATGGTGCAGCGATCAAAAAAGGGTGATCGACCTTAAGAGCTGGAGCTCCGTCGATAAAGTTGGTTGAGAGACTCATCGTTAGACCTACTTCAGTGCGCGTATACACTGTAGCGACCTTACATGCGCCTGTTCAGTCAGCCTTACCGCATGTGACGAGTGCAGGCAGTCGCTTGCGTACTACTTAAGGCAGGCCGAGGTCGTCGTGCGTATACGCAGCTGCTGGCATAGTAGCGACTGGGCGCGGTATGGGAAAGGGAGGGAACGAACTAACGCCTTAAGGAACAGATCTCGAGGCTACCACTGCTGCATAAGGCTCTTGGGATGCTAGATCGCTTCCAAGAATTTCATCTCTTGCCTGTCGCTTTTCTCCACCCCCCCCCCCTCTCTCTCTCTCTCTCTCTCTCTCTCTCTCTCTCACACACACACACACACACACACACACACACACACACACACACAAAAACCACTCAGTATATGGATACAAATTTTCCGGCAGATGGTAATGCAGAGAGCACGTACTTTTGACGCTTGACCCTTGTTTAGTTCACTTGACATTTGTATAGGCAGAAAGATTGAAGTAAAAATTAACTCTAAAAGAAATGTTTTAACGGAATTTGTAAGATCTTGAACAGAGGAGCACAGTAATGTAACGGTGGTTAATGTTGATGCAGAAACTTTTCAGCAAAGCCTTCCAGAAATATGCTAAAATTGAAACGCAAAGCGGCCTGTCTCGGCTGTTGCGATGTAAACACAGCCAAGTGATGGCGTCCTGGTTGTATGCAGTAAGCAGATAGGGCTATATCATACTAAGATTAACCGTAATTCCTCTTATGCTGCTTCAAACGACAGAGAGACAAGTTCAGCTACTGTTGGTGTAACTGTACCTATACTACAAATCCCAGGAGGAATGTCAACATTCAGGAATATGGCAAGAACAATCATTTGAAGCAAAAAAATCGTGTAAACGTGGGCTCTAGAGTGCATACCATAAGAGCTGCAAACCCTTGCTCTTATTCGCTGTTGTTGAAAGCATGTCTTCTGCTGAACAAGTAGTTACAGCTTTCTCATATCCCTCTATATTGACCGTTCCTCCTGGGACACCATGTATGCTAACTTCTAACAAATCAAAAGGATCTTAGAAAAACAATTTCAAATGATTTACGCGCTCAACTGACCAGTTTTTGTGGGAGCAAGTAACAGAACACTTTGACCAGAAGCTAACGGTTGGGGCAATTAACATGGCGGACTTTTGTTTGTTTGAAAAATATATCTTTCGTAATTAAAGCCTTCGCCTAACGAATTGCAGCTGATTCTTTCACCACCGAGTCCGAAAAAGACGGATTCGAAGCTAGAATGTCGAAATTTTCTCATTACACATAGAGTGACAGGTATCGACTGGGCGCTGTGCGACAGCTTGTTTATTGGGCTGTTAGATTCGGCTGTGTCTACGGTGTTACATGCATCTCTCCTGGATTGTTCGAGCAGTTTGTAGCTTCAGTCGGCTCACTCTCAATATGGTCGGAAGACATGCGGCCGAAATATTAGAAAAAGAAAAAAATAGACTTTATGCTGCTGTACTCCCGAAATTTAACGAATGAATTATTACGCCGCTAAAACGTCAAGATGCACAAACCTTTATCATTTTCAGAATGGGGAGGATATTGAAAACTGCTTGTCTGACATTTTCATTTTATACGCCATCGCCTTCTTTGCAGTACGCCTATCTACGAGCTGTCCAGTACCTCCATTTCTCTTCCGACTCCTGCCTCTTCATGTGTTCGACTATACTGAAAGCATCCTCGGCACTTAACCACCGTTCCATGTGATGGCGAATTGTTACCGTACGCCTGCACGAACTCGGCACAGATTGCTACAGTGTTGTTCCCTGGCTTCTTTTTCTTTAGAGTTTGTTCCGCCTGGTGGCAAGTTTCGCTGAGTGAATTCGCTGTCTCCATTTTGTTCGATCGTGGACCATGTTTGGGTGATTTAGAGCCTTCATGTTCTTGTGCAGAGTGTGGGCCCCTCGTCTGCCTTGGTCGTCCCTTGGGTCTTTTTCCCATGACTTCCACTATGTATGCTGCCTTTGCAAAGATATCGTCCTCTGCGCGCAGCAAGTGTCGAAACCATCGCAAACGGCTTTTTCTCGTTTTGTTCTTGATCAGTGCGACCCCGAAAAGTTTCCTGGTAGTGTTATTCTAGACGTGATCCAGTCGAGTGACGCCACCTGTCCATCTAAGCATCCTAGTCTCATTGACCCCCAGTCGCCGTTCTGCCTCTTTTTTTAGCTGACCAACACTTTGTGCCTTAGAAAGCAACAGGACGGATGACAGTCCGGTAGATCTTTTTCAGGCGATCCTTAATTCGACGATTGGGGGATGCCAGTTGACGTTCGCCACTTCCTCTGGGCTGCCTGCGTCCATGGGCTGATCTCGTCTGTATGCTGGCCTTCGCTAGAGACTGCAGAATTGAGAGACTTAAATTTTGTTACTGTTGGTAAATCTTCTCCGTCAACGTTGATGGTCCCAGCTTCTCGCGGACGTGGTGTCGTGTACTCAGATCTGCGAGAAGCTGGGACCATCAACGTTGGCGGAGAAGATTTGCCAAAAGTATCCTTACCCTTCAAACGCGGATAATGAATTATCGCGCGATATCCCGCACTTTATCAGTGGGCAGGACCAATTTGCTTTGGCTCCTCTAATGCCGTGTTATGATACTGTGGCGCGGGGTTTTCGGTATGTACCAATACCCTAGATATGCACATACAAACAAACAAAAACAGCAATTATGGAACTTTGTTTTTTTCTATGTGGTATTAAAACGTACTCTGTCCTCCCTAGTTTCGGTAAAAGAGACAAAAAAGAGAATCTGGGACTTATTCTGTAAGTGAATGCCGCGAGCCTCGAAGGATTAAAGTAAAGGCATGATAAAACAGCATGTACTTGCACCACGCTCGTTCCTTATCTTCCTCCGCTGTGACAGAAACGAGCGGGAGTGACTCCGCACTTTATACGCAAGTGTGAAGGCAGTAGTTGCTGGGCCGTTGGTCCGTATAGAATCGCTGAGCATGCTTCCGAGCGCGGAGCAGTGACAGAGGATTGGGCAGCCCTCTGGGTGGTCCTGTTGCCAGATATGGCGGCGGTCCGCGGCGTGAACCTGTACCTGCCAGCGGCGAGGGCAGCAAAGTGGTGCGGGCTGTTCTACATTGTAACGCTGCGATAAGCGCCGGCGGGATCTCCGCTAACGCTCCGGAAAATACAGCCGTAGAGTCCCGCGGACGGTGAGTTTTCTCTCGTCCACGGACTGTGCTTGTGGGCGCCTTGTCGGCGTCCCGCGACAAATACAGCGCCAAGTAAGGACACTCTAGCAGTTGAAAAGTAGAAGCAGTAATAGAATGGTCTAATATGAGTCTTTTTCTAAGCTGGCGTTGCCAACGACCAACTATAAAAGATAATTATAAACGGTGTTTTTCTGTAGCAGTTATTTTCAGAAAGAAAATTTCACTCTGCAGCGTAGTGTGCGCTGATATGGATCTATCTGGAAGACTGAAATTGTGTGCTGCACCGAGACTCGAAATCGGGACCTGTGCCTTTCACGGGCAAGTGCTCTAACGACTGAGCTACTTAAGCACGATTCACTACCCGACCACACGGCTTTATTTCCGCCAGTGTCTCATCTCCTACCTTTCAGACTTCACAGAAGCTATCCTGCGAAACTTGGAGTGCAAGCCCTGCAAGTTTTGCTGGAGAGCTTCTGTGAAGTCTGGAAGGTAAGAGATGATGTACTGGCGCAAGTACAGCTGTGAGGACGGGTCGCGAATCGTGCTTGGGTAACTCAGTCGTTAGAGCACTTTCCCGTGAAAGGCGCAGGTCCCGAGTTCGAGTCTCGGTCCGCACACAGTTTCAATCTGCCAGGAAGTTTCAGCAATTGTTTTGATGATTTGCTTAGATTGTGTAATATTACAACATGTTTCCAGCTACAAACTCCCCACCGGGCAAAAAATGGCAATATAAAATATACAGATTTTAAAGTAGTGCCCGTAGTTAGTATTTTTTATGTGCTGTGGCCTACATGTCGAGAAAGAGAAGTATAAGTCATATGAACAATCCTTTACTTGTTTTGCTGGTATATTGCTAATACAATAAAAACTTAAATAATCACTCTCTCTCTTCATCTGAAACTACTGTCGGCTTGTGGCGTATTCAGCACCACCCATTTCTGGTGCTAACCGGATTTTTTTTGTATACTATTTACGTCCTTGTGAGGAACACACACAACGCGTTGTTTATTGTAATTTACACCACTGCGCAGTAGAAACAAGACAGTGAAGTCAAATCAAGCTTTTTGACCGCCGTCCTGTTTCTACTGCGCTTGTGTTAATTACAATAAACAACGCGTTAAAAGTGTTCAACAAGTGTGTAAACAGTGGACATAAAAAGACGATGTGGTTAGCCCCAGCAAGGAATGAAGCTGAAAACGCCCCACGGATCACTAACATTTCAGATGGATTACACTATACTTTCTCCGCAAGCAGGCCACAGAATATGCCAAGACAAATTAGTGCATCAAGATATACGTATGTTGCCAAATTTTGTTTGTCGACGTTACATCTGAAGCTTGTTTACATATTGAATACTTACATATAAATATTAAATACAAGTTAAGAAAAAGAATGTGACTTTTAGTTGTCTAGGAAGAAACCTGTTGGGTTGAAATTTAATCGAATATATAGTTTTCAGTTGTAGTGGCGTTATTGTAAATGTCAACTGTAATTAGTATTTCCAACTCAGCATTCATAAAAACTGTTCCACCGTTTTCTGTCATTGCATTTTTTTCTTGTACATAAAGAAGTTCGGAGTAACTTCGGAATATCTGTCAGTGTTTAATATGGACGGGCATTATTTTACTGCTTCAGTGCTTCATAATTATATAAAGCAACGCTGTCTTCTGCATAGTAAAACTAATGTGTAATAACCTGCTGTTCTAAATGCATTGAAAAATTGAACTAATAAAATAAGAGCACTTTCGGCGTCTAGTGGAACGAAAACAGCAAACAACTTTTTGTAGGCTGTTTATAACATCTTATTAGAATTCCGTAGGAAATTTTCTCGGAATGTGTGGGTATGTTATTAGGCACAGTTGTTTTTATCCCAAAAGTTGTGTACTCAAAGCTGCAGGTGCCAAGAACGTAAAGTTGTTTGCAACTTTCGGCGTCAGTTACAGGTCTGCATGTGATGAGCTCAGAGTCTTTACATATTTAACATTTTGTTCTTGTGAATGGATATGCTTCCTACCGTCACGTCGTCACTCATATGGGAGGAAAAATAGTTAGATGCAATCAGTCCACCTTTCGGTTATTTTGTTACTGAAGAAAGGAGTGAAGATTAGCGGTTAAACCCCATCTACGACAGCGTCATTATAGATGCGGTACATGCTCAGTGGGGCAAGGAAACGGGCGGCGATCCTTTCAGAAAACCCACCCCGGCCTTCAGCTATGCTCCAAAGAGACTGAAGATACCCCAGTGCCCGTTTCACTTCCAGTGCAATGGAGGAACGAACGAACAAAGGAGCGAAAGAAGCAAGAGGTCGGATGAGCGAATTTCTCGAACGTACGGCGCCGTCTTGAACCGTGTGTGCGGGAACTAAGTGGGGTCTTCAAAGTGTGTTGCTGAGTTGGGTCCGGCAGCGTGATTGAACTTCGGCCGGTATTTATGAAGTAGAAAATGGAAACCTGATGTCGCTATTAACCCCCATTTATCGACTTTGCATGTTAACAGGTGTTAGTTAATCAGGCCAGCGAGAGAACGCAATATTCCACTCTGTGAGAGCTCTTCAATTTCATCAGTAGATTTGCATTGGCCCCTTGTGATTGAGTTTTCGGCGAACATCTCTGGAGTGCCTACATGCATATTAACACCGCCGTTGTGCCACTTGCTGTCGGTCGACCTATATCTGCGTATTCCAAAGCGGGGCAGACGTGCTGTCTACAGACTATCGCGCAGGCAGTTCTGGTCACCCCCCACCTCCATGTTACTGAATTTATTTCTGTTTTAGTAAGCTTATAACTTAGTAAATAATTTAAAGCATTCTAATCCGATAATGGATTTTTCTTGAGCGGCATTTCCAGCAAATGGAGCAATGTGTGGTGATATGAAACCATGGGGAATAAGAGACTACAGTGTACAGCGAATTTTTGTTTCCTGTTGCCATAGTCAACAGTTCGGACAGTTTGGAACAATCAGATCGGTTCATTGAACGCTGTTACAGAAAAATTACATATGTTTCGAAAGATGCGTGTGACTAGGTTGGGTTGTTTGGGGGAAGAGAACAAATAGCGAGGTCATCGGTCTCGTCGGATTAGGGAAGGACGGGAAAGGAAGGAACCGTGTTCTTTCAAAGGAACCGTCCCGGCGTTTGCCTGGAGCGAAAAACCTAAATCAGGATGTTCGGACGCGAGATTGAACCGTCGTCCTCCTGAATGCGAGTCCAGTGTGCTAACCACTGCGCTACCTCGCTCAGTGCGTATGGCTGTGTGACCACGTTAAGGAAATATAAATACCGTTACCGTTACCGCTGACGAGACAGTCGATATCGCGCTAAAACAATTGCTTAACAGATGATACCGCCCTGTCCACGAATCTTCGCGGTTTTAGAAAGCATCGCTCCTGCGGAGCTCAGCTTGTCCTTCCCTTACACGACATACTGCGAACTGTCAGTGAAAGGCAAAGGCAGATTCCGTATTTCTAGATTTCCGAAAATTGACACAGTGCGACACTGTAGGCTGTTAACGAATCGTATGGAATATGTTCCCAGACATGTGAGTGGCTCGAAGACTTCGTAAGTAACAGAACCCAGTACGGCGAGCGTACATCAGATACAAGGGTACCTTATGGAATGCCCCAGGCAAATGTGCTAGTACCGCTATTATTCTCTATATACATCAATTATCTGACGGACAGGGTGGACAACAATCTGCGATTTTTTTTCTGATGACGCTGTGGTGTACGGGAAGTTTTAGAAGTTCAGTGATTGTGGGAGTATACAAGATTACTTAGACAAAATTTCTATTTCGTGTGGTAAGTGGCAGCTCACTCTAAGTGTAGAACGGTGTAAGTTAACACAGATGAAAAGGAAAAACAGATCCTTAATTTTCGAGTACAGCAAAAGCAGTGTCCTACTTGACACCGTCACGTCGTTTGAATATCCGGGCTTGACGTTATAAAACAGTATGAAATGGAACGAGCGTTTAAGGATTTTAGCGTGGAAGGCGAATAGTCGGCTCCGATTTGTTGAGAGAATTTTAGGAAAGTGTGGTTCATCTGTGAAGGAGACCGCATATAGGTCTCTAGTGCGACCTGTTACTGAGTACTGGTAGAGTGTTTGGGATCCCGTACGAAGTTAGATCGAAGGAAGACAACGAAACAACTCAAGGCGGGCTGCTAGATTTCTCACCGGTAGGTTCGAACAAGACGCAAGTATTATGGCGATGCTTCGGGAATTTAAATGGTAATCTCTGGAGGGAAGGCGACGTCCTTTTCGAAGAACACTATTGAGAAAATTTAGAGAACGGACATTCGAAGCTGATGGCAGAAAGATTGTACTGTCGACAACGTACATGTCGCTCAAAGACCACGAAGATACGACAAATTAGGCCTCGTACGGAGGCACACAGACAATCGTCTTTTTCTCGCGAACAGAACAGGAAAGGAAATGACTGGTTTGGGTACAAGGTACCCTTCGCTACCTACTGTACCGTGGGTTGCGGAGTATGTATGTACACATACACATACACGTACACGTACATCACGTACTCATCGTTATTCACAGAGACGGGATTTCCAGCAATAAAGAGCGTATGCAGAGGGGGGAGAGGGAGGGAGGGAGAGAGATATTGCACAAAGTACTGCCGTAAATGCCACCTTAAGGAAAAATAACGGAAAGTCGTTATTCAGCTCTGATTCATTCTTTTCATGCTGGCGAACTCTGTGATTGTTCATGGAGACTGAAACACAGAAACCAGCAACAAGCAGCAAGTTTTTTTATGGGCGTATTTATTTCATAAGCATTCAGTGTAATCAGGTTTAGCCGATTATCAGGTGGCGGCATAGTTTCTTCTAAGTATTTCGGAAGATATTGATATAACATTTGACAGCAGACTGCTTCGACAGCAAGGAAGAATGCTAGATATTTAGACATTCCTGTATAAAGAAAGAAATACTTAACAGGACCACAGTTCTATTTTTTGGACAGAAAATTACTCTTTTTGTCTTGCATGTCACTTTATATTTACTGAGACTGACGGTACTACCTATTTAGGGAAATAAATAACATTCTGGGTGAATAACGTAAAGATTCTCTGTCTTGCGTAGAATGTATAAGATTGTCTAGCTTCCTGTTTGTAACTACAAGTGAAAAAATTTACGAAAACCGACTTAATAGTCAAATATTTCTCTGCCTCGTCTTATAATGGTTAACAGACGAGCTGCCGTGAGCGATAATACTGCACAACTGGGCGGACAGGCCAGAGCCAAGGAATGAGCGTGTAGTTCCGATCCGACCCTGGTAACCTGTGCGTTCGCGACGCGGGGATAGCCTGTGTAGTACAGCAGGTGTCCAGTCGACCAGAAAATAAGCACGGCCTGTGGCATCTGGCTTATCTCGCTGATTACAGTGCTCCGTAAATTGTAGGCCTCGTTAAATACTCCTGCAGTAGGGAGCTGGGGGCGTGCTGTGTCGTCGTCGTCCGCGCCCGTTGATGATGTCTTGCTCTCGAGTCAATCGGTGTAGCATTTGCTCCGTCGATACACGTAAAATTCAAAGCGTCCTCGCCAGCTATACCATTTTGAGAAAAGATAAATTATTTGATTAACCATAGAAAAGAATAAAGCGAAAACTTGGTTTATTTCTTCGTCTAATTCTCCGATTTGAGAACTTCAGTTCCCTGTTGGCTTGTGTCGGTTCTTCGGCCGACGTTCGTTTGTTAATTTTTCTGACGTTTCGCCAGCAGAGTAGCTAACATTGTCAAAGCTTCACCGTTAGAGAGCGAAGCTTTGATAATTCCAGCCTCTCGTGCTGGAGAAAAAAAAAAAATTATCAAACAAACGATGGCCGAAGAACCCGAGACGGAAGCCAACAGGTAATTTGTCAACAAGTGGCCACGAAAGCCTTAACAAATTTGAACTTCGGTTCCGTCTGGTGTTGAGAGTAAGCAGCTCTGGGATAACGTGACGGTGTGCATGAGGGCAAAGACTGGCTGCTTAGTTACGCAGTTCTAAAACACACAGCAGTAGCAGGCTATGACTGGTCATGTCACACGTGGAAGCAAGAATTCGCATAGTATGATGATGACATAGGTTCGGTTGTAACTAAAGCAAATGACACGCGTCGGTTCATTGTTAGCACACCCAAAAACTACAGTTTGTTTTCCAAAGACTTTGTACACTCTGTCTGAAGTACCACCGATTTTGTGAAAAACATATCTGGACTGCTCAACGGGTGTTTTGAATAACATAAAGAACGGCAGTATGAACGATCACTAACTTCTTTGCTTCCCTTGTGTATGTCACAAAAGCGATCTTATGGTCGACCTATCGATCGTCCCATGAAAGGTGGATAGTACCTCGCGAGAATCTAATTAGAAAATGAAAAAAAAAAAACCTCGTACGCAATTTGTAGAAAAATATTTCACTTCCTTACATAGGCTGCTTTTGGAATGGCAGCCAGAGGCAAATAATACGTAAGTAAACGGTAATATCCTGACATGCCCTATCCGCAGAACAAGTGGGAAGCTACTTGAGACGCGTGGTCCTAGACGCCTTGCACGGTTCGCACGGCTCCCCCTCTCGGAGGTTCGAGTCCTCGCTTGGGCATGGGAGTGCGTGTTGTCCTTAACGTAAGTTACTGTGAGCTAGATCAAGTAGTGTGCAAACCTAGGGACCGATGACCTCAGCAGTTGGGTCTCGTAGGAACCTGCCACAAATTTCCAAAAACGTTACTTGATTATAATTGAAACAGAGTACCGTCTGCGCGCGCGTCGTGATGATCTGCAGACTGTAAGTAAATGAGGTATGATCTTGTACGCAGATGTAGAGTGGAGAGAGGAAGGGACTAGAGAATGCACTTCATTATTATTCTAAGTTAGTGTTCCACAGTTACTTAATATATAGTACAATAACTTAATTAAGTTGTCCATCACGTTGAGATGTTTTCGTATCATCGCATCAGGAGTCATAGCAGGTTTTGTGAATCCATCTTGTAGATGAGTATCTTGCTAATGCTTTTGCGTTCCCATGTTCAGCGATACATCTAACAATGTTTAGTGGAATAAAAGCATGAAAAGGTGTAGCGGGAATAGAATTCATGCGCGGTCGAACTTAAACTCCGAAAAAAGAAAGTGTACTGTTTTCGAGGCTCGTTTGGTCTGTTTTTTCTGAGAGTTGATTACCAGCCATTAACCCTCTTTTAGGAGGACCGGGATTTTCTTTCTCTCTTAGCCGATACGTTCCGGTTATTTAAAGGTGCCGGAAATCTTTAGCCTCAACGATAAAATTCGAGATTACAGAAGAAAATGGAACGAACATCTACAAAGAATGGAGAGTGAGAGACTTCCCTTAAAGGCAAGAAATTACTAGTGCCATGGGAGAAGAGACAGAGAAAGACCCCGACAGAGATGGATACAGTAACAGGCAATTCCTGCCTAATACCTGAAGGGAAGATGAAGATGATGAAAGAAAAAGAAAGTGTATGGAGTGTAGCCATGTATGGAAGTGAAACATGGACGATAAATAGTTTGGACAAGAAGAGAATAGAAGCTTTCGAAATGTGGTGCTACAGAAGAATGCTGAAGATTAGATGGGTAGATTACATAACTAATGAGGAGGTATTGAATAAGATTGGGGAGAAGAGAAGTTTTTAGCACAACTTGACCAGAAGAAGGGAGCGGCTGGTAGGACATGTTCTGAGTCATCAAGGGATCACCAATTTAGTATTGGAGGGCAGCGTGGAGGGTAAAAATCGTAGAGGGAGATCAAGAGATAAATACACTAAGCAGATTCAGAAGGATGTAGGTTGCAGTAGGTACTGGGAGATGAAGAAGCTTGCACAGGATAGAGTAGCATGGGGAGCTGCATCAAACCAGTCTCAGGACTGAAGACCACAACAACAACATGGCGCTTCTACTGTAAATCAATTTATCTCAGCGCACAGTTAAAACATTGTGTCAGACCGGCTCTTACATCTGGATCGCAGCCTTCGTGGAAGTGATCTGTCTGATGAGCCGTCGAAGCAAACTTAAATCTTCCGTTAGCTATTGTGTCTCATTAATGTGTAGATTATATTAAGATGTCAAGTAAAGAAAATGATTGGAACATTGAAAAAACAAAGAATGAAGCTGGTTATTGTGGTAACTTTCGTAAACTTTAGAGAACAAATTGTCTGAAAGGTGCCGAAGCGTGACTGGTGATAATGTTGGTGCCAGAGCGAAAAAATTTTTATTTCCAATGGAGAAACCGATTCTGTTTTCAAGTGTTTTCGAGAGCTACCTTGCATAATTTCTTAGAAACATTCGAGTGCGAGTCGCGTGTACATCGCACGAGAGACCATAAAGATAGCGCCTGTATCGCTACAAGATGCTGATAGCAGTGCTCTACATAGTAAAGATGTATGATATACGTAATTTGCGATCATATCTGTTGCGGGTGTTTTTCTCATTTAAGTCGTTGGTTGTCAAAGAACTTTCAGCGATGAAATTTACTGTCATCTTCAGGTAACAGTCAGTGACGATGTGATGTCGCAACAAATCCTGTAACCGAACTGTCGTAAGTAACCATGTCCAAAGAGTATAATTTCTTGTGCAGAGCGTAACGGCGGTGTTATAAATCAGCTATCTGGTGGCCTGATGGACGTACCTTAAATGTTTCTCTCTCGTGGCCAGTTTTAATTCAGTGTTTTGTCATGTCATACAAAGAATTCTCTTTGTAGGTAGTGTTAAAGACGTGAACAGCTGTCTTTTTTCAGTGTGTTTTTCTCTGGCATAAAGAAAACGATACATACTTACAGGCCATAGAAAAAAGAGCGCATTAAAGAGCGAGTAAGGATGTGAAAGTGTGACGAAAAAGCAAAGGTGGTTTCATCTGCGGGGACCGTCATCACTGCCGTTTGCTAGGATTCTCATGGTAACCATCGCCATGGTGTTACGCTTTTCATCTTAAACGTTTAGATACTACACAGAAGTAATTCTGCTGCATCACATTAACGCGCACGTCTAGAATATTTGTTGCAAAAGTGCATGATCTTTGCTTCGAAGTTTGTCGGCGTACGTCGTATCTTTGGCTCCCAGCGATTACTTTGTGTTCCTAAACCCGAATAAACGTTGAACTGGATAAAGATTCACTCCAGCTGTTGACACAAAAGTTGGGACAGTGGCTTATTTAAAACAGGTGCGTTAGAAAATAGTTAATCTGAACGTATTAATGTAAAAGTGATGCGCGGTATTAGGAGCCATCGTCTCTTCTTCGGTCACGACAAAAATACTTTGACGTCACCGTACCATCGCTTCCCCGTCATTCACCTATTTCTCTCTCTCTCTCTCTCTCTCTCTCTCTCTCTGTGTGTGTGTGTGTGTGTGTGTGTGTGTGTGTGTGTGTGTGTATGTGTGTGTGTGTGTGTGTGTGTCCTTATTCTCTCCCTCTTTCCTCCCTCCGAGGAGCTACTGACGAAGACATGAAGGAAAAATCGTAACGGTGAATGGCACAGTAAACGCAACCACGTTCCCGTGACTTGCTTCGGTAACAACTCCTGCGTAACACGCACGCCGTTAAGGAACTCCGGTTCCTTGGGGAGAGAGATTTCCGCACAGCTCAAGCAGCGCCTTGTAGCGCCACGGACATCCGCTGTTGAAGGAGTATTAGGGCGCTGGAACAACACGCACTTGGCAAACCAAGAATAACGGAAGCTGGCAGGAGGGGAGGGGGGGGGGGGCGGCATGTTACGCACCTCCTTCACGAGTAGGTTTTACTGTCTGCTGTAGAAGGGAGTTTGTTTCCGTGAGCTGTATCCTGTTAGTGGCTTACCGAGGCTGTAGCTGAGGAGCCTGAAGTCTCGAACCGTTCGGCGACGGTCTCTAACGGGGTAACTGGCGTGTACATTTCGGGCGCCTCCATAAACAAAAGTGACATCGATCATTCCACAGAGAAGCGCAACAGCACACTTCATACTCCAAAGATGCGTAAACGGTTGCGAGGCTGGATGAGCGGCACAGTCAGGTTGTTCGCTAACGATGCTGTTGTGTACAGGAAAGTGTGGTTGTTGGGTGACAGCGCGGCGAAGTGCAGGACGATTTGGACGGCAGTCACTGAATGTCAGCTCCCTTTAAATGTAGGAGAATGGAAGATGTTTTCCACAACAAACAGAAAGAACCTCTACGTAAGACAGGAAATCATTGTAAGATCTTTATAGAGGTCGATGATCATTCTTAGCACTTACACAGAATTAATCTCTATCTCACTGTATTTGTTATGTCCATGATATGTTGTGCCTGTAATCTTCAGACCAAAATAAAAACTGAATCGTAGATACAGTGTATCACGTAAACAACTGTAGTGTACCTTACAGTGGCACACTGGTACTTATCACTGTAAAATACTATACAGTTGTTGATGTAATACGATTAACTGCCCTACAGTTTTCATTTTGATCTGATGATGGCTGTGGCAGAAACGTGTCATAAGGAATAATACATTCATGCAATGTAGTCTAGTTCCCGTATAAACGACTTAATACACTCAAATACAAAAAAGTTGCACTACGAAGGCGTTTCCGGATGGGACGGAAATCGGTAAATGCGATCTACATGTACTGATAAACAAATTATTATCGCTTCAGAAAAAAAGTAATTATTGATTCTAGAGAGAGAGAGAGAGAGAGAGAGAGAGAGAGAGAGAGAGAGAGCGCTTCACAAATTGAGCAAGTCACTAACGCATTGGTCCACCTCTGCCCATATGCAAGCAGTTATTCTGCTTGAATTGATTGACAGAGTTGTTGGATGTGTTCCTGAGTTATATCGTCCCAAATTCTGTCCAAATGGCGAATTAGATCGTCAAAATCTCTAGGTGGTTGGAGAGCCGTGCCCAAAGTGCTCCAAAGGTTCTCAGTTGGGCAGAGATTCGGCGACCTTGCTGGCCAACGTGGCAAGCACGAATCTAAACTCTCGACGTGTGCAGGCGGGCATTATTTTGCTCAAATTTTGCCTCAGAATGGCCTACCATGAAGGGCAACGAAATAGGATGTAGAATATTGTCGACTTATATGAAAAGGATAACATCATTCGGGTCGTATGGCATGCGACAGTCAATCTTGTAACCCACTGCTGTTCCGGGCGTCTCCAGACACGTCTTCGGCCTGGAATCTCATTGACTGGAGTAGAATACCCTTCAGTGATGGTCCCGCTTCGAAATGAGCCCCTATGACCAGCGATATAATACAATATGGAAACATTGTTAAGAAAAATCTTGAAAAGCTCTTCACCGATCTCTTTCAAATTTTTGCACGACTCTCTAACAATCTTTTGGACGGGCATACGATTTTTTTTAAAAAAAAATACGCACATAAAAATAACGCTGTAACAAATGATCCCGACCAATTTACCCATTGATCCTAAAGGTCTCCAACTCGCAATGAAGGTTTCGTTTGCAATAACAATAAAAAAGGGTCATGGACAGAGAGACGGAGAAGGAAAAGATGGACAGCGAGAGAGGGTAGGAGATGATGAACAGAAAGACGGAGAGGAGGTGATGGATAGTGAGATGGAGCAGGTGGTGATGCAGAGAGGGGACGGAGGAAGAGAGAGACAAGTCAGGAGGAGATTAGGACGCATATCAGTTTCCCATACATATTCAGCAATTGGGAAGTTTTGTCGGATTCGCTCGTGTACCATGATTAAGGCGTAGTACTTGAAACTATATTGTCCCAGTAAAATTGAACGGTCTTAGCCAGCAAGCGGTCATGATTTTTAAGAAATCATTTGGAGATTAGTTAGCCTCGAGCTACAACTATATGAAGTTCTAGATGGTACAGTCAGTGAACATATATTTCTACGGTGTGAGTTCAGTTAAAAGTTTAGTTTGTACAGTTGTCTATGAACATAGAAAGAAAAAGAGATATGAAGCACTGTTACCATACCACACGTGCACAAAATTCTTTGCGCATTTGACAGTTCACTATTTCTGAGATCAGTAGCAACAAAATTAAACGTATTAGAAGTCAGTCTTATTTTGTAGTTATTGTGAACTTCGGAGAAAAGACAACGAATAAAGTACAGTATAAGTATACCTTCCAGTTCGGGCAGAATGTGACACAGGCAGATAACCAATCACACGTTTTGTGTGTGTGTGTGTGTGTGTGTGTGTGTGTGTGTGTGTGTGTGTGTGTGTGTACTTTCAACAGATGACGCTCCAGTAGATATAAAAAGCGAGTGTATTCGAATGCAACGTTGTCAAAATTGTAAAGCAATCGGTGAAGAACTTTCGGAGATTTAAGAGTTTGAACAACCGAACATTTACACTTTTATTTCTTTATATAAAGAGGCAGTCTGCACAAAAAGATTAGTATATGCTGGAATTAAACGTCTTACACACTCTACTGTTGTAATTGTATTTTGGGTTACTCGAAAAGTAGTGAAACCGAAATACGCGAGGTTTCTGACGCAACACGTTTCAGTACGAACTTGTTGCATGTTTAGAACATATCTTTAGTTTCTGTCCCACATAAGCAGCACGTATGTCCTTACATTTCCTGAACTGTAGTATCAACTACTCTGTTCCAACGTTGTAGAAATTTTGTCAGGCCGCTCGACCTTCATCAGTTATAATTATTACATTCTGTCAATCATCGCAGCGAACGGGGATGCTTGTTAAACTGAATTGTGTGACATCTGCACAGCTGCCTTCCTTTCAGTCCCGTGGCGGATCTTTTTCCCCGTGTCTCTCAGCGCCAGTTGCACTAAGTGGCAGTGCGATGGATCGACTTTGCTGTCGATGGCTGTGATGCGCCCCGGGCCGCCAGTCACAGCTGTCGCCCTTATCCGCTATCGACGGACTTGATGGCAGCTGCCGCCGGCGGAGCTTTGTCAGCGCTTCGTGCGGCTGTGTTCCGCAGCTTTCCTCGTGCTAATCCTCATCCCTACTGTATTGCTTTTCCCTGTCGTCGGTCCGGCTGGCCTCTACTGTAGCATTTGCCAGCATTTCGCCAGTTTGTCTGTGTTGGACTTAAGGAAGACTTGTATCTTTTTTTAGTGGATCCATCTAGTGCCGAGACTTCGTGAGGCACGTGATTTACGAGTAGTTAGTTATTCAAGCAACACGAAAGTTACTCTGCGCATACAGGTTTCAGATAAGATTTCGTGTTAGCGGTCATCAGTTATTGGTTCGTCACGAGATATTTGAGGGATACCCTGCCAAACGTGCACTTAATTTGATTTCCTAAAACGGAACAAGAGAGCGATACAGAATGTGGACATGCGACGGCCATAAAAATCGAACCCGAGCCAAAATATGAGCAGTCTCGTCCGCCATCATCTATGCTATGAGGCTGCTTTAATTTGCGCGCACGACGACCCGAATGGCTAACTTCAGTGCTAATTACATCAGAAACGGCGCGCTTATCGAACTTTTTCTTCTTAGCAATTATTCTCAGCACAACTTTCGCTGCAACGCTTACAATCTGAAAAACCAAAGCTTTTCAGATTGTTCGGACCATCCTATATAGTGCATTGTGGCACTCAAACCGTCTTCCGGTACTTATGACCAGTTCTGTCAAACCTTTTAATAGAGGTCGCGAGTACATAAACATAAAATGAAAGTGGATTGGAAAAGAACTTCAGAAGCGAAAACAAAGGGTGTTGCGGCACGAAGCAGACAAGACATGTGTAGTAATGGGTTTGTTGGTAGGATGACGTGGCTAGCGCATAACGTATCACAACCTTTAACTGCAAACAAATTACGGACTAAGCTGATACTTAGTACTCTAGGAATAGTCGGCATAGGTAATGTACGGGTTGTAAATTACGTAATTTATTTGCTTACTCAATTGCCAAGAGAGCGAAGAATTCTGCCTTAGGTCCTGTAGACTCTCTACAGTTTGTTTCGGAATAACGCCAGCGTCGGATGTCACCACGGCGATGATCTGTACAGACTTCAGTTTCCACAAGGTCTTCACCTCACCTGCCAGATCCCTGTATTCGGCTAGTTGCAGTTGCAGTTCGTTTCCAAACTGAACGTCGGATCGAGCCATTTCTTTGAGGATGGGGGCTTTGTTATTATGGTGCGGTTCCAGTAAACTTTGAGGTTGTCATTTTCTATAGAGGAAAGTATTTCATTAACTGGTACTGCTATCCTAACTTCGGGTGAATTATTTTGACATCATCATAATGTCTTTCCTAATATAGCGTGGGTACCAGGGTTTTACATGCCGATGCAATCTGTGATGTATCTCCTTTCGATCTCAACGCTTGCAGCAGCTGTCAATAATCCCTTACTCTTTCAGGGATACTCCGCAATCCACTTTGCGGCGCGAGGCGGACGTTACCCCCATACCAATGCTAGTCATTTCCTTTCCTGTTCCAGTCGCAAAAAGAACGACGGAGGAAAAATGTCTGTCTCTGTGCCTCCGTACGAGCCCTAATTTTTCTTATCTTCGCGGCCCTTACACGCAATGTATATTGGAGGCAATAAAATCGTTCTGCAGTCAACTTCATATACAGTTTCTCTAAATTTGCTCAATAATGTTTCTCGAAAAGAAAATCGCTTCCGCTCCAGGAATCTCCATTGGAGTTCCTGAAGCATCTACGTGACACTTGAGTCTTGTTCGAACCTACCAGTAACAGATCTAGCAGCCCGGCTTTGAATTGCTTCGATGTCTTCCATTAATCCTACCTACCTGGTGCGGATACCAAACACTCAACAATACTCAAGGACAGCTCGCACTAGCGTGCTACATGCAATCTCCTTCGCAGACGAACCACACTGTCCCAGAAATCTCCCAACAAACCTAAGTCGACCATTTTCCTTCCGTGCCACAATCTTCACGTGCTCGTTCCCTTTCATATCGCTTTGCAACTTTACGTCCAGATATTTAATTTACGTGACTGTGTCAGGGAGCACATTACTAACCCTGTATCCGAACATTACGGGTTTGTTTTTCCCATTCATCCGTATTAGCGTACATGTTTCCACTTTTAGACCTATCCGCCATTTATCACAACAATTAGAAATTTTGTCAAAGTCGTCTTGTATCATCCTATAGTCACTCAACTTCGACACCTTACCGTACACCACAGCATCAACAACAAACGGTTGTTTGTTGTTGATGCTGTGGTGTACGGTAAGGTGTCGAAGATGAGTGACTATAGGATGATACAAGACGACTTAGACAAAATTACTGCCCATCCTGTACGCCAAATCATAAATACTTCCGTAAGTTCCACACTGATCGTATATCACAGAAATCCATCCGTTTCTGAATGCAAGCCTGCTTGCGTCAGTTGTTGTTACTGCAGCAGCAGCAGCAGCAGCAGCAGCAGCAGTAGTAGTAGTAGTAGTAGTACAGATAATAACATTACCATTAATTTTTTATTAATCTCTTCGGCACCGTTACAGTAGTGATTTTGGCTGTAAATTTAGAGGCAAAGGTAGGTACAGGAATCAGGACCTATTGTGGGATTTAAGATTATGAATTTTAAAGAAAAAGCATTAAACAAATACATCACTGCAGATATTTAGGAAAACGTTTCCATATTCCAGATAAGTTAATTTTACTTATTTGTTACTATCAAGAAATTATTCTTTTTCACCCACAAATTTGTAGTGGGACCTGGGATTCACACGGCTTTCGAGGAAACCTAAGGCAAAGACTTTCCAGTTTTTCTCTAACCGCAGGAAACTGGACAGGCATAAAAAAAACAATACTTGTTGCATAGATATAATTTAAATTGTATTGGGTTATAACAGAAATCACCAAGTGAACTTTCCTTAATTTTTTTAGAGTATTATCTGAGTATATAAAAATATTGTTGAAAGGTTTGCTACCGTTGTTCATAATGAAAATGTAGTTCTACTAAGCAAGAGTCATTTGCCAAAGTTGACGCAAAGTGTGTGGAGGAAGCAGTTGTTAGTAAACCAGTGTAAAGAAAGCAGACGGTGCAATACACAATTTGGAAACGGCTATGATGGTAAGCGCTCTTGTTTGACACGAGATTTGATACGCGTGGGCGCTAAAAGAAAATTGTGCTACATATGCTGAAAAAAATTATTTCTAAAAAAATAAGGATCGAATTGTAGTTCCTTTTAGATTGGAAAGAGAGATACGTGCATTCGGTTCTCATAAGGTTAAACACACATGTCCAAATGCTTGGGTAGGGGAAGGACGCTCGCTCAATCCGTAGCACTCAGCATACAAATAATGCTGCTCCATATGTAGAATGAATGGAGTGAATTCCAAGACGTAATAATCTGCCAGTGTTGTTACTGCTTCTGTGCTCGCACCAGAGTTGGCAAGAGAATATCTCAAGGAAGGAAAGCGACGGAAACTAGACTTACAGAAACCGTATCATAGAGCCTTTTTCTGGTATTTTTTCCACAATGCGGGAGAAGCGTCATTGGGGCTTTATTCGACCATTGTTCTATAGTGCTATTCTCACCTCAGTCTTTATTTTTATTTTTCTTTGTTGCAGCGCATTGGCTAGTTTTGGAGTTAATAACAACGCGAACGTATCGAGTCGTCGGAGGCAATCGACAACGTAATTAATAGCTCTTTGCGGAGAGCCATTCGAGGATCGTTTCTTGTTTTGTATGCCCAGTAACGTAAGCGACGGTTCGAGTCATCTCTATCGTGACCCTATTAGCTTAATTATGAGAAAACAATCGTTCGCTGATAAGGCACTCATTTAGAGATTTATAACGGACAGCGATTTCACGCCGCTTGCACGGTAACGACTTCTGTTAGTAGTAGATTATAGATAGCGTCGACGTTTCTTGTTTTATGGCTTCTTTAACCCCAACTACGTATTGGGGAAAAAATGCTCCTCTTTCGAAATACAGCGCACACACTTGTTCGCTGCAAGAAGAGGAAAGCATGTAGTTTTAGTTATTTAAGTGTTAGGAAGTCGTTTCTGAAAGTCATTCTATGGAGTGTAGTCATGTATGGAAGTGAAACATGAACTATAACTAGTTTGGACAAGAAGAAATGGCTCTGAGCACTATGTGACTTAACTTCTGAGGTCATCAGTCGCCTAGAACTTGGAACTAATTAAACCTAACTAACCGAAGGACATCACACACATCCATGCCCGAGGCAGGATTCGAATCTGCGACCGTAGCGGTCGCTGGGCTCCAGACTATAGCGCCTAGAACCGCTGGACAAGAAGAGAATAGCCTTCGAAACGTGGTGCTACAGAAGAATGCTGAAGGTCAGATGGGTAGATCACATAACTAATGAGGGGGTATTGAACGGAATTGGAGGGAAGAGAAATTTGTGGCACAACTTGACTAGAAGAAGGGATCGGTTGGTAGGACATGTGCTGAGGCATCAAGGGATCGCCAATTTGGTATTGGAGGGCAGCGTGGAGGGTAAAAATCGTAGAGGGAGACGTAGAGATGAATACCCTAAGCAGATTCACAAGGATGTAGGCTGCAGTAGGTACTGGGAGATGCAGAAGCTTGCACAGGATAGAGTAGCATGGAGAGATGCATCAAAATAGTCTCAGGACTGAAGACCACAACAACAATGTATGATATTTTGCGACAGGTATCGAGGCTATATTGTTCTCCTTATCACATTCTTCGCCTTGCTGCGATAGTAGAGCGTTTCATTTCATAGGGACTCCGGCTTGCTCGGCAGCGGACGGTTGCGAAAAGCACGGCCTTTCGGCGTCGTTGTAGGCCGACCTTTTGCCGGAGCTCATTTCACGGGCGGCAGCGATTGCTGACATCGCCCGCTCGTGGATTGGCACGGAGGTCGCTAGGCTGTGGGATTACTCAGCGTATGCACTTTGCACCTTTTACGAAACATGCTCTGCGAGAAACGACGATAGTCGCATTCTGTTATGAAATGTGTTCCTTCTCTGAGAATTTAAATGTAATACAGACGTAAGTCAAGTCTTTTTTTTACTATAAATACGACTATCCAATCCGAATCTGCTTGGGCAACACAAAGGAAAAGGGCGTTGCTCTCAACGAAACATGTATTGTATTGTCACCGGCTATATGAGGCCCACTTCCCTTTAAGAATTGAGGCTGCTATGACCGCTGTTGTTAAATCTCTTACAGTTACACCCTTAAGAGTGTGAAACATAAAATACTGCAAACATGAAAGTGATGACGCTGAACCGAATACCAGTAGTACTAAAGTTTTAACTATCATCTCGGAGAAAAGGTACATAATTAAATTTTTGTTTGTTTTCAAGGCCAATTCAGTCTGAATTGCCCAGTTCAGAAGGCTGGATTGGCGTAACGCAAAGGAAACATTCATGCTATTGCCTAAAACAAATAACTGCACATTATTTAACAAAATCAGTGGACTGCGCCATTTTTTTCGGGCTACAGTAGTGTGGCGTGTGAATTCAGTGTGTAGCAGGAATACAAACACGTACTTGTAAACAAACGAAAGCTTTTATTAGGTCGCTTTCTTGTCTGTCTGTTCTGCACAAATTTTGGAACTGATTTTGAACTGACTTCCGGACGGGCTAGTGACTTGAAGTTTTAAACATAAGTCGGAACTGGATGCCAGTACAATTTTAACTGTTTACCTTGCTGAACAGTTCGGCAGGGGTGGGGGTGAAAAAAGATGGGTAATGCCTGATACCTCAGCTGCCCTGCTGGACTGGCGAGCTGTGCGTGTAGAATCGGAATGCGTTCCAGGCCGTATGCGAGTGGATGGGCACAACCTAGCAGACAGACATGGGGAAGGAAAAAATGGACTGACAGGGCAGGTGGGGGGGGGGGGGGGGGAGAGGAGAGTGATTTGTATGCAATATGACACATGTGTACACGAGCGATTTAAATTAAAATCTCATCAAAATGTTTAAAATTCCTTAGAAATTGCGCACACACGGGACTATAACGGAAAAAATAATTGTTTAAATAAAAATTTACACAGCCATAAAAGAAATTTATGTAATAAAGACAATATCAGTACATCCCTGGATTATAAAATATTGCACGATTCTTCGAGTTTGTGCATTTTTAATGACATGAAATGGTTCATATTTTGTAAAACTAATTTTGTATGTATTGGCTCGCCTAATTGCTGCCTGTATAACTTGAAGATGGTCACAAAATTGACCGAAATAGATTTTTAAAATAAGGAATAAATACAACTGCTTAATCATATAATGCAGTTTCTTAAATACCTAGAAGTTGTTAATCACCACCTACACAAAATGTTAAGAATATTTAGGTGTGTCCGAGTATTTGATAATCGCCGTGTCCGCAGCTCGTGGTCGTGCGGTAGCGTTCTCGCTTCTCGCTTCCCGCGCCCGGGTTCCCGGGTTCGATTCCCGGCGGGGTCAGGGATTTTCTCTGCCTCGTGATGACTGGGTGTTGTGTGGTGTCCTTAGGTTAGTTAGGTTTAAGTAGTTCTAAGTTCTAGGGTACTGATGACCATAGATGTTAAGTCCCATAGTGTTCAGAGCCATTTGAACCATTTGATAATCGCCGTTTTTTAACTGCTCTTGCGTGAGTTGTTTCCCGGATTTGAAGACGTTGCAAGAAAACTTTTCGGAGGCTTGTTGTGGGTGTGTTGTTTCCGTCCAGTGATCGGCCCAACAGTTACCCTGAGAGCAATCGGATAGCAACATTGCAGAAACCTGCCTTTAGGAGTGATGACAAATTAACCCTTGTAGCACTTCGATCTTCTTCCGTTCATAAAAATATATTCTTTTCCGACCGTGATGTAAGAAGGTGCGCCGTGTATCATCTCTATTCCACAGTACTTGGAGGTGGCTGCGGTTATTCTTTTGACTGTCGTGGAAAAGAGAAACCTAACAACGAATGTCGAACTGTTCGTCCTTCATGAACGGCTGCCTGAAATGACGCAACGAAACCGTGATGTTAGTTACAAAGGACGTCAAGGAACCACGGCTGAAAAGTCTGTTGCATGCATGGGTGCTAACGATCCAGTCGTCTGTGTACCCTAATCGTAAAACATCTTTAAGTAGCGTATGCTGTTTGTTAAATATTTTGTTTAATTTTGTTGTCGGCAAAAGTGAAGTACGTAAGTATCGGAGTGTGATTGGATTCTCATAGGACAAACAAACAAATTTAAATTGTCAACTGCGTGTTCATATATTAGCTTAGTGCATGCGCTCCTACGTTTTTCCATAAGTTTAATAAACACAACAGATATACATTACAGAGTCTCCTTTACTATTTAGAACAGACTGCCAACGCTGGGGTAACTTTTCGATTCCGACACTGTAGAAATTACGTGGTTTCGAGGCGAAGAGCCATGTTCGGAGCACCTTTTCATCCGATAAGGAAGCTCCCTGAAGGAAGTTCGGTAGAGAGCGGAAAAGTTGAAAATCGGAGGGCTCAAGATCAGGGGAACAAGGAGCATGCGATTGAGTCCCCAACCAAACTTCTGTATAGTGTTTTTTGTCAGTCTAGCAGAATGCAGCCGTGGAGTAGCATCACTTCCCGCAGTCTTCCTGGTCGTTGTTCTTGGATTGCGTTTGCGAGAATTCTCAGTTGTTGACAGTAAATTTCAGCAGTGATGGTTACACATGGGGGGAGAAATTCGCAGTACATCAAACAGTCGTTGCTCCAACAGATGCGTAACATTATCTTTTGTGGATGCGCGCAGCTCTTTGTACGGGGAGTTGCTGCTTTGTTTGGGCTCAATCGTGCCTTTCGTTTTCTTACGTTAGCATAAAGACACCATTTCTCTTCACTAGTAAGGATACAGGATTGGAATGGTCAGTGTTGTTCAAGAGCCAATTGATGACGAGCAAACCGATGCACAGATGGCCACCCGCCGATTTTTGTGATTTTTTTTTTTTTTTTTTTTTTTTTCCGCTTACAGCATGCGCACCCAAACACCCGATTTCTGAACATTTCCCATTGACTGAAAATGTCGCGCGATGGTGGAATGATCGCACCATCACATCTCCTAGTTCTCGGGTACACTGACGTGGACCGTTGTGGATTAATGCTTTTAAACGATGTTCTTCAGACGCCGAAGGTCTTCCTGAACGTAGAATGTCACTATCTCAAAACAATCCTCCTTAAAACGAGAAAACCATTTTCTTGCCGTGCTCTGTCAGATAGCATTATCCCCACACACGACGGAAGTGTTTCCGACTGTCTCCGCTGCTGTCACCCCTATGTTGAACAACTCACACACTAGAATATGTCGCAAATGTTCCGATTTCAAAAACTGGCACATCATTTTCTAACGTCCACAGCTCCACTCACTATCTCTCAATGATAAATGACAATATGTAAGCTCAATTAGCAACAGTGAACTACAAATAAATAATGACAGTCGTTAAATAAACCGATAGCAATCGAATTACCAACATGCAAAACAAAAGTGCTACGAACGTATGCACCAACCGTATATTATCTTCGAGTTGCGACTGGCGAACCATGGCAGCTGAGCGAGTTTTCTTTGGCGAGGCTGCCAAGCTCTTGCCCTGTGACCATCACGTAAATTCCTAAATAATGTGTTCCACACGCCTACACGAATCCATGCTGGCTTCATAAACCTAGCCGCGTACATTTACACAGCCGCCGTTTCAACTTTACGTAGCTGACGAAGGGGGAGGGAATGTTTTCGGGGATTTTGTGTACAGCAGCTCACTGAAAGGACATGCTCCTCGATAGGCGTAGCAAGCCAACCGTAGCAAACCAACAGTAGCAAACCTAGAAACACTCTAATGTGGAATATAGAGTAGAAAGAATAGGCTGCTACAAGAACTGCGAATTTCTGGAAATGTTGATAGATACTGAAAACTCGCTGTGAAGAAGAAAAGATATTCCCAAAACTCGTGCGCGGTGCGTTCGTATTGTGTAGTGCGTAGGGCCGAGACGCATTCAGAACCGGAGAAAGCAGAGGCAGCTCTTTGTGGCTGCGCGTTAATATGTGTGCAGTGGCTGCGCGGGGCGGTAATTACAGCCAGTTGGGCGACGAAAGCCCGGGGCGGGCGCAGGATGGGCTAGGCTGGCGGAGGCGGAGGCGACACACACACACACACACACACACACACACACACTATTACCACCACCCACCGTTTGTAACATACTAGCTGAGTGCGCTCTTTGATTAGCTATTTATCAACTAAATACACCAACGAAAAAAAAGAAGCTGCTACACCAAGGAGTACTGCGACCTAAACGAAAGTTGGTAGGCGTGTTCCTACGTCTCAAAGATGATGTCTATTCAGATTTCGCGCCAGTCGCGCAAGAGAGGCTCTAGTAGCGTCACTATGAGGATCCATATTAGGTTTGCTTTAAATACGCACTGTAAAGGTCGTGAGCGTTAGTTACCTTTGAGATCGGACGTGGTGAGATAGGCAAGAACGCCTGTAAGGCGACAAAGACGCCATTATCAACATCTCACTGAGTTTGAGCGGTATCGTGTAATAGGGCTACGAGAAACTGGATGTTCCTTCCGCAATATTGCAGAAAGACTTGGCAGAAATGTAGCCACTGTACGTGATAGCTGGCAGCGGTGCTCACGAGGACGTACAATCGCAAGAAGACGGATTCTGGACGGCCACGTGGCACTACCGAGAGGGAAGACCATCTTGTTCGGGGTGTGTATCTGGCGCGTCGTACTGCATCTGCAGCAGCAATTTTGGGAGAAGTTGTCATCACAGTGACACAAGGAACTGTTACAAATAGGTTACTTCAAGGACAGCTCCGAGCCAGACTCCCTGTAGCGTGCATTTTACTGACCCCAAACCACCGTCATTTCACACTTTAGTGGCGTCAAGTGACAGCTAATTTGGCGGCAGGATGGCGGCCTGTTGTGTTTTCTGATGAAAAACGGTTCTGCCTCGGTGCCAGTGATGACCGTGTGTTGGTTAATAGGAGGCCAGTTGAGGACCAACCAACTTGTTCGCGTGCTAGACACACTGGACCTACACCTGGAGTTATGGTATGGGGTGCGATTTCGTATGATAGCAGGAGCACTCTCGTGCTTATTCCACGCAACCAGGCTGCGAGTGTGTATGTCAGTCTGGTGATTCGACCTGTTGTCCTGCATTCCAGGAAGTATATTCTAACTCGATAACGCTCATCCACACACCTCTGTTGTAACCCAACAGGCTCCACAGTATGCCGACGACTTACCTTGGCCTGATTGATCACCAGGTTTGTCTTCAATCGAGCACATGTGGAACATTATGGGTCAACTCTAGCATCATCCACGACCTGCATTAACCCTCCCTTTATTGACTGACCAAGTGCAACAGGCAAGGAACTCCCATCCTTCACACTGATATCCGGCACCTGCACAACACAATGCAGGCACGTTTGCATGCTTACATTCAGCATTCTGGCGGTTGCTCCAGTTATAAAGGTACCAGCATTTCACATTTGCAGTGGTTTATCTCAAGCTTGCGTTAATCTGTGTCCTTGCAATATTAATCACTTAAAAATATTCACCTACACAAATGTATTCATGAAATTTCATTACTCCGCATTATTTTTTCGTGCTGCGATTTTGTTATGTCAGTGTATTTGGGCGAACACGTTCGCAGCGTTTTAGAGTGCAATGGACGTGCTTAGGGAAGGGAGAAGCCAGATTGAGGTTCATTGGAAAAAACACTTAGGAAGTCCCCCCCCCCCCCCCCCCCCCCTCACCAGAACAATATGCAGATATTTGCTGTCAAAATTTGCAGCATTTACTTTCCTGTAAGACCCACCTAATTGTAGCTTGCTGCTACATTTACGTAGGGACTTCGCAAAGTGAGCTACACATGTCGTTCCACGATAAAAGCCTATTGTGCAGCGTGAGTGGCACGTAGTCAGAAGAGGGTACATGTTTCACAGAAACAGCTCTGCTGGGGTCCGGATAAAAGGCGCTTCACAGTGTGGGACTGAAACAGCGCGGCAACTGGAAACGTACTCCAAAGCTGACGAACCCGGGACAATAAGATACTTGTGTGCAAAACATCTTAATTGCACACATACTCATCGTAAAATTCCGACGGTATGTGGACCAATGCAATGTCGCTTCCAACCGTAGTGCAATGGTACCAACGGTTAGACCAAGGCAACACAGACTTGACTGATGATTGGGAAGAAAGGCCGTCGACTTCGACCACAGAGGACGATCTCCACGCAGTCGAGGAAGAAATTTGAGGGCGGGGGGGGGGGGAGGGGGGGGGGGAGGATAAAGACATTTTCCAACGACGAGAACGTTCACACAGCGGTTCACAAGTGGTCCTTTGGTGACCAAGGAGCGGATTTCTATCGTTGAGGCTGGAATGAAGAGTTTTTAGCAAACAGAACACAGCATGTTGTTCTCAATGGAGAGACGTCTACAGACGTTAAAGTAACCTCTGGCGTGCCACAGGGGAGTGTTATGGGACCATTGTTTTTCACAACATATATAAATGACCTAGTAGATAGTGTCGGAAGTTCCATGCGGCTTTTCGCGGATGATGCTGTGGTATACAGAGATGTTGCAGCATTAGAAAATTGCAGTGAAATGCAGGAAGATCTGCATCGGATAGGCACTTGGTGCAGGGAGTGGCAACTGACCCTTAACATAGACAAATGTAGTGTATTGCGAATACATAGAAAGAAGGATCCTTTATTGTATGATTATATGATAGCGGAACAAACACTGCTAGCAGTTACTTCTGTAAAATATCAGGCAGCATGCGCACGGAACGATTTGAAGTGGAATGATCATATAAAATTAATTGTTGGTAATGCGGGTGCCAGGTTGAGATTCATTGGGAGAATCCTTAGAAAATGTAGTTCATCAACAGAGGAGGTGGCTTACAAAACACTCGTTCCACCTATACTTGAGTATTGCTCATCAGTATGGGATCCGTACCAGATCGGGTTGACGGAGGAGATAGAGAAGATCCAAAGAAGAGCGTCGCGTTTCGTCACAGGGTTATTTGGTAAGCGTGATAGCGTTACGGAGATGTTTAGCAAACTCAAGTGGCAGACTCTGCAAGAGAGGCGCTCTGCATCGCGGTGTAGCTTGTTGTCCAGGTTTCGAGAGGGTGCGTTTCTGGATGAGGTATCGAATATATTGCTTCCCCCTACTTACACCTCCCGAGGAGATCACGAATGTAAAATTACAGAGATTCGAGCGCGCACGAAGGCTTTCAGACAGTCGTTCTTCCCGCGAACAGGAAAGGGAGGTGATGACAGTGGCACGTAAAGTTCCCTCCACTACACACCGTTGGGTGGCTTGCGGAGTATAAATGTAGATGTAGAGGCATTGAACGTTTGATGGAACGTTCCGATCTGTTTTTTTGCAGGCTCTTGGTGACTATATTGAAAAAAAGGGTCATATACGTGTGCCACTTTGCGAGATTTGAATTTACTCCGAGGCTTACCTACATTCGCTCTGTCAGCGCACCTTTCTTCACGCTCTTCACCCAACGCCCTTTTCCACTCTTCATCTCAGTGTCAGTGTTCACCTTCCAATTGCAATCTGAGACGTTTTAGTTCTCTGTAACAATGAAAACCGACGCACCAGTCCCGCCAGTAATACACAACGTCGAATCATCGAACATACTAGGTTCAAAGAAGCTGCAGTGCCCCAGCTTTGAGTCAACACTAGGCGTACCATTAGCGTATGTTACGTCCATAAGCCCAAGTTGATCTTTTCCGTCCAGGAAGGAAACGATTGGTTACAGGGTGTAACGAACAACCAGTGAACTGTTTTAATCACGATTTGTTCCTGCAGCGACAGCAACCACATGTTTGCATCTGTACGTTCTCCATCTGATCAAAATTATCAGGACACCTTTAGCGGGCATGAATATGGGTTGTGTCCATCCTTCGCCTCTACGACGGCTTGAACACAGATGGAGTCCCTTTCAAAGAGGTGTCTCAATGTCTCTGAAGGAAGGGCAGCCCATTCTTCATAATGAGCCGAAATCAGAAAAGGTAGTGAATGATGTTGGATACTGGCCTCTGGAGCGAAGTCAACTTTCTGACTCATACAAAAGGTGTTCCGCTGCATCCGGTCGGGACTCTGGGCAGGCCAGTCCGTTTCACCGTCTCACAGATGCTGCTTTATGAGAAGGCACAGTGTCTTGCTCATACAATCGTCGTATCAGAACTGAACCTCTATTGCACGTAGCAGTCAGTGCTGTTAAATGTATTCATATTCTTCCAAGTTCATCATTTGCTTAAGCGTTACCACGGAAAACACCCCCATACCTTATCAGCACATCATCCGTAGTTCACCGTTGGCACTGGGTGATGACAAAGTTCTCCAGGCGTTTGTCAAATCCGGGCACTTCCATCGGATTGCCACTCGGTATAGCGTGATTCGTCACTCCAAGCCGCGCGGTTAGAGGCACCATGTCACTGATTGTGCGGCACCTCCCGCCGGAGGTTCGAGTCCTCCCTCGGGCATGGGGTGTGTGTCGGTCTTAGTTTAATTACCGTGTAAGTGCAGGGACCGATGACCTCAGCAGTTTGGTCCCTTAGGAATTCACACACATTTTAACATTTTTGAACACCACTCAGAATCAATCGTTTTCGGTCATCCACTGTCCATTGGCGTCGCTTGGCATTAGCTACATAAATATGTGGCCTATGAGGAGCTGCTTGACCATTGTAACCCATTCTTTTTAACTCCCTCCGCACAGTAATTGTGCTACCTGCACCGATTGTAGCACTTCGGAACTCACGAGTAATTCCTTCCCCCGATTTCATGCTATTTTTTACAGACACCCTCCGCAATGGTCGACGGTCCTTGTCGGTCAGTACATGAGATCTGCCTGTTCTGGGTTTAGCTGTGGCTGTTCCTAAGCGTTTCCCGTTCACAGTTACATCACTAAAACTCGAATTGGACAGCTTTAGAAGTGTTGAAATGTCTCTGATGGTTTTGTTGCTCAGGTGACACCCAGTGATTAGCCCGTATTCGACGTCACTGGTCTCTCGTGATCGGCCCATTCTGCTGTTACTTCTTCTCTACAGACAACACAGTGCACCTCTCCTTTCGTAGTTGCGGGTCCGCTTTTCGTGACTTCTAGTGGCCAATTCCGCGTTACAAAGGTGTGTCCGGGCACTTACGATCAGACAGGGTAAGTCTACTGCGAGAAATCGGACCCTTCAGTGTTCTGGTGAATTTTTTTTTTTTTTTTTTTTTTTTTGCGAGTGTGAGGGTATTTTGGCAGAAAAAGGGTTAAATATGGTAGCAAACCGAATAAATAAAAATTACATTCTCACTCTGCAAGGAGCCATCTCCGAAATTTGTCGGAGTTCGTGTTCACCCTTTAGAATATTTACAGCTTTGAAAACCTTCAGAGCTCTCCTTAAAATTTAAATACTTTTATACGTTTTATGCAGAAATTAGGTGTTTTCCGGCGGTAGTTTCCGGTAAATTCAAAGCAGAAATGACATTTAAACTCTCAGGGTTGCAACAGCCGTGCCAGCCGTAAGTACAGTACATACTAACGAGCCGACTCGAGAAGCGGCTTCGTGACTTCCGTGTGGGAACATACAGGGGCATGCAATGCCCAGAGAACTTCCGCCAACGAGAATGGCCAAGGCCACAGTTAATGGCTGGCGAGACCCCACCCCGCGGATGACGCTGTCGGCTGCAGATGCTGCCGGGCCGGCTCCGCTAGCGATGAAGTCACCGACGCAAGCGGCAGGTGCCCGCGGGATCATGTCGCAATGTACGGTTTGTTGTGCCGCCACCTAGCCTCCTACACACGTATCAGACGCGCACGTAACAACATAAGATCGGGCAGATTCGTCCAGACTGGAAGCTGTTCTGGCAACACTGTGACACTTGACGAAGTGTACTCTAGAATAGGGCAGGGGTGGCGCCTAGAAGGTGTAGAGTCCTCCGTCGGTTGATGCAGAACTTCAGTACAGAGCCCGAAGTCCACACGCTACGGTCGCAGGTTCGAATCCTGCCTCGGGCATGGATGTTTGTGATGTCCTTAGGTTAGTTAGGTTTAACTAGTTCTAAGTTCTAGGGGACTAATGACCTCAGCAGTTGAGTCCCATAGTGCTCAGAGCCATCAACCCGAAGTCCACACAACAGAAATGCAGACTGCACAAGTGATCCCGAAGGAGGGATGGCGGTTGTCGCTGAAACAACCGCATTCTTGTTAGGTTTATTCGCACGTCAATTTAACCTGACTGTTAAAACCGCTCAGAATAACAGATTTATCAGATAACCGATCTTCAGCTTTTTATTCTTGTTATTTTTTATAAATCGAACAAATGTTGTAAAATTTTGACTCACTCGAGTTCAAGATACATAGAATTATGCCGGCCGCGGTGGTCTCGCGGTTCTAGGCGCGCAGTCCGGAACCGTGCGACTGCTACGGTCGCAGGTTCGAATCCTGCATCGGGCATGGATGTGTGTGATGTCCTTAGGTTAGTTAGGTTTAAGTAGTTCTAAGTTCTAGGGGACTGATGACCACAGCTGTTAAGTCCCATAGTGCTCAGAGCCATTTGAACCATTTGAACATAGAATCAAATTATAAAATCAAATAGGCAAATAAAAGAAAACTAATCTGTTCACCGTTCGCCACTTCTCTCAAAGAGAGATAAGTGATTGAATACGACAAATAAACACCAGTATTCTGCTACTGATTTCTTTAAAACTCCGCTCAAAAATCACTTTGTAATCGGGGACAATACCACTCCTTGGACATTACGAATAGACAGTGCTGAAGGGTGAAAGATGAGGCTGAAGAACTATTTTTCGTGTTAATTTGTCCGTTTTTTGGGGTTTTAAACGGTCGGTTTTTCCCATCCCTATCTTGAAGCCACTGGAGTAAATGATGCGGTTTCGGAGCAGAAAGTTTCTGATCTGCTCCAGTTCCCTTAGTGCACTAAATGCATTGCAACAATGTACGCAGTGGAGAAAATGTTATAAACAATGTAGGGCAATCTGCTCATTCCTCAGCAGCAAGGAAAACACGTGTCATTCTGCTGGGTACGAGATCACGTGAGACTTCGGGGAAATGAGCAAGCAGATTACGCGCCCTAGGAGGCCAGCAGGGAACATGACGAGGCACAGTGTGCCATTCCCCCGCAGGCTGTCACTTCGCTGTTGAGGCAGAGTGCCATGAAACTATATCACGACGAGTGACTGAGAGTGACGTACAATAAACTGCATTCGGTGAAAATAACTATCCGGGCAAGACGTACCTCATACGGGTCACTGCGGCAGTATGAGGTGCCCCGACCCGCGTCTTCATGTGGCACTGTCCCCTATCAAATGCATTCATACTCCGGCAAGAGAACCTTCATCCCCCTCCCTCCGTCTGTGATGCCTGTGACATGCAAATACCACTTTACGCCACGTTTTAACTTAGTGCACTTTTCATTGCCGTGATAGGACAGAGAGAAATTTGGGTGGGTATCTGCCCTCTATTTTAACTGCAGACGCGACGAGTATGGTAAAGACTTCTAAAATTTTGTGTTGTGTCTGGACTCTCGCCTCAGCTTTTAGGCTGAAAATTTTAGTGTGTTTCAGAGTGGCTAGGTGGTCTTTGCTGTTCCAGCGGTAAGCCGGCCATAGCTATCTGCTATATTATTTTAATTCTCTTCTCACATTACACCGCACTGTCCATGTGTATTTTATTTTTCAAAGGTGTTCGCCAATCCCGTATCCTTCTTGTTGAAGAGTTGTCAGTTATTTTGAAAGCCGCGATGTGGTGCTTGTGGCGTAGAGATCACAGTGCGCCACATTTTACTGCACTGTGTTTTATTTTCGGACCAAAGGGCGGCAGCTCATTTGTCGACAAATTTGCCTTCTCTGTTAGCTGACAGTGAAACGAATGTGGCACAACTTTTAAAATTTTGTGAATTCCCCGTCATGTTCCCTAAAATTTAAGGACGATGTTTTTAACATGTTATTAGGATGGCTGGCTCATCCGTGTTTTTTGTTCTCGTACTTGATAAAGCAGCCACACATTCCTGTGAATATAGTTTAGTTTTCCTCTTCTCTTCCGTAGTTTTACCAACCCTGTCCCTCAAGATGTGAAGTAGTGTGATTGTGCAGGTGATCATGGGCGAGAGTGAGTGCGATATTATCTCAGATTGCAATTTTTTTTCTCTTTTCTCGGTTGTTTTTACCAACTTCGTAACGGTGCTGATAATCTCGCAGTTGAGTGCCTCCCCCTCCCCCCTCCACACACAGTATCTATTGGCATAGTTTGTGAACTCCGGGGAAAGCAGCAGGCGTGGCGTACATTTAGAGAGCAGTTCCGTTCTTAGTATGGGACAGCTGGCTTGCGGACTGTCAACTAGAGATGGGCAAACTCGGTCATCCTTGAGAACCAGTTCACGGGTGCTCGCTCTTTTTTTTGGGAAGCGTTCATTTCTACTCTTTCACCGTTTATTTGTGCATGGTATATGGTTGTTATGAAAAATAGAAAATTAGCAGCATAGGTGACTGAAGATGGAAGGCGCAAAGAGGGGGCACTTGCCTCCCCTCCGGGGTACAGAGTTCTTATTCATTATAGAATTCTCACACACCTGTAGAAGTAATTTTCGAGATTCTGCAAAACCTCTCGTTTAGCCAACTGCAGCGTTATGTGGCTGACAGCAGTGAAATAATATAAGGTGGCGCACGAAAAACCGATCCCGAGTAGAGATTGCTCGCCAATTACGCACGATTTGTTGACCGCTACGAGCAAAATAGATAAACAGGTAATAATTAGGCAGTAAAGAAATAAAGAAATAAGCTAATGCAAGCAACTACTTCGAAACAATAGATGACGATTGGTGGGCGACAATGAGCAGTCTAGTACTCGGGGCCGATTTTTCGCCGCCACCCTGTACCACTGAAATAATATTGTAGAAGTTGCCGTATTCTCTTTACAAAATGTGACACCAGACACTAGATTATGGAGCGCGAGCTTCATTCGGTTGTATGTCGGTCTGTCTTCCATAAAAATGAACATGCTGTTTGACCTTGGATCAAAAATTACGGTAAATTGCCACTTCTGTGTGCCGTGCCGAATTCCTTTTCATCTGTGATAACAAAAAACTTGCATTTTTATTAGTATGTCTTCTGCCGTTCATCGAAATAGTGAAGTAAGCCGATATGCCCTTTCGTTACCTGAAAAGATGTATTACATATCACGGAATTTTTATGTAATTTACGTAATTATAAAATACATTTTAATTACCGGTCGCGGACTCTGAATACAATATGAAAAGAACCAAAGTCCAGGTTCAAAAAAGGTTTGAAGTTGATCTAGAACGCGCAGCGAACGAAACGAAGAACTCGATACTGAACTAACTAGGAGCAGTCGGCAGTGGAACTGAGACGAGTGGCCACGCGGAGGAGGACGAGCCCGGCCGAGGGAGATCGAGACCGAGACAGACGGGAACGTGACCGAGGCTGGAATGAGACCGACCGCTTCCCGTTCCCGGGAACTATATGCAGAAAGCCGTGACCGAAGTGAACTACGAAAGACCGTTCCTTAGAATTCGTTCCTCGCTCCTTCCGTTCATCTTGGTGAACCGCTCCTTTGGACCCGTTAGTTCGCGAACGGCCCAACTCCACTGTCAACGGCCGTGCGGATGACAGATGGCCGGCGACAGGTGGGTGTCGCGTGCCCCGCTGTGCACGTGCTAAATCCCGTCACGGCCGCGAGCGAGGCCACTGCGCCGACGGCGGCGCCCACGCGCGGGAGCAGGGAAAACTCCGTCTGACGTATCTGTCTGCTCAGCTCACTCAGAAACAGTTCTGTTGTGTGTCTTCCTCGACGTACAAGCATTTAGTTCAGTTGCTACAAAACACTCTAGTGCCAAGATAGCGACACTAGCAGGGTAGTAACACTAGACGCAGCAAGATTGGGTACATATATTCCGACCCGAAAGGAGGTGGGGTGGCAGCAGGAAGGGTAACTGGCCACCCGCTTCCACTAAAATTGCCAGATCCAGAATAACATAACCGACCCAATGAAGGCACGGGATAACGAACTAACAAACTAAAAATTGAATTTTCTCGTTTTGAGTATATAGAAGGAGCGATCTGTGTTACTCGCAAAAAAAAAAAAAAAAAATCTAGAGCCAAGATCGCATAAATATTTATTTATTTAAAATGACCGATTTCGACGGGCTTTGCTGTCACCTTCAGGTCTTAAAGATGTCAATTTCCACAAGCTGCTTTATGTTTTTAAAATATTTTAGGTATGACGTACCTTTTATAATGTGCTGTTTCTTATCCTCGTGACAACTTGGCGTAAGTTCCAACTTAAAATGAACATGTTTCATAACAGAAAGATTTTTAAAACCTGAAGATAACAGCAAAGTCTGTCGGAACAGGTTGTTTGAAATGCAGAAATATTTATGCGATCTAGGCTCTACAATTTTTTGCAAGTAACACAAATCGATCCCATTCTCAAAACGAGAGAAAATTCAATTTTTAGCTTATGTTAGATGTGGCCTTATCCCGTGCCTTCATGGGGTCGGTTATGTTATTCTCGATTTTGCAATTTTATTGATAGCGGGTGGCCACATACCCTTCCTGCTGCCACGCCACCCCCTTTCGGGACGACATTTATATACTCCATCTTTCTATGTCTAGCGTTACCCATTTGAAAGTGAGAGAACGTTTTCGAAATGTTTGTGAATCTTGTAACTCTAAATATAGATAAATGTAAATTAATTCAGATGAATAGGAAGAAGAATCCCGTAATGTTTGAATACTCCATTAGTAGTGTAGCACTTGACACAGTCACGTCGATTAAATATTTGGGCGTAACATTGCAGAGCGATATGAAGTGGGACAAGCATGTAATGGCAGTTGTGGCGAAGGCGGATAGTCGTCTTCGGTTCATTGGTAGAATTTTGGGAAGATGTGGTTCATCTGTAAAGGAGACCGTTTATAAAACACTTATACGACCTGTTCTTGACCGAGCGAGGTGGCGCAGTGGTAGCACACTGGACTCGCATTCGGGAGGACGACGGTTCAATCCCGCGTCCGGCTATCCTGATTTAGGTTTTCCGTGATTTCCCTAAATCGCTCGAGGCAAATGCTGGGATGGTTCCTTTGAAAGGGAACGGCCGACTTCCTTCCCTAATCCGATGACATCGCTGTTTGGTCTCTTCCCACAAACAACCCCCCAACAACCTATTCTTGAGTACTGCTCGAGCGTTTGGGATCCCTATCAGGTCGGATTGAGGGAGGACATAGAAGCAATTCAGAGGCGGGCTGCTAGATTTGTTACTGGTAGGTTTGATCATCACGTGAGTGGTACGGAAATGCTTCAGGAACTCGGGTGGGAGTCTCTGGAGGAAAGGAGGCGTTCTTTTCGTGAATCGCTACTCAGGAAACTTAGAGAACCAGCATTTGAGGCTGACTGCAGTACAATTTTACTGTCGCCAACTTATATTTCGCGGAAAGACCACAAAGATAAGAGAGGTTAGGGCTCGTACAGAGATACAGAGGCATATATGCAGTCATTTTTCCCTCGTTCTGTTTGGGAGTGGAACAGGGAGAGAAGATGCTAGTTGTGGTACGAGGTACCCTCTACCACGCACCGTATGGTGGATTGCGAATATGTATGTAGATGTAGGGGAGGGGGAGGGGCTTGGGGGGCTGTAGCGCCCCTCCCCCTAATGGAGTATCATATTACGCTGGATAAAATGACTTCAGAAATCAGCGAATATATTACTTCAGCAGATTGAATCATTTTTTTATAATTATGTAGCAATATAGATTGCAATTTATTTCAAACACATTTTAACAAATAGCTTACTACCTAAACCAATAAATATCATTTAACTTGAAATGGACGTCTTCTTATTTATTAATATACATTGGATGTATATTAATGCACGAGTACCACTTACAATAATCATGAAAGCTAAATATGCCGGGTATGCCTACCAACACTTAAATTACTGACCCCAGACAAAAACTTCGAAATCGCCGGACATCAGGATCAAATCGTATTATTGTCCCGGGCACACACATTATGTAGACACGTTTTTTCCCTGAACACCAAAACAGTTACCAAAAACTGCTTTAACCAACACCAAATTTTACCAATTTGTCGGTGGAGAACCCCAACTCTCCTTTGTTAAGCGATATTCCATTCCCCCAAACCCCCTCCCCAACCCCCATGAGCCCTCCCCCCCCCCCCCCCCCCCCTTGAACGACTTCTAGAATCGCCCCTGGGCGAATTGTGTTGGCGACAATCGGTGCACAACCATAGTGTCGCCATGTTGAAGTCCCTAATATCTTGAATACAACAATCGGATTATGCACACACACACACACACACACACACACACACACACACACACACACACACACACACAGTGATAATTGAATCTCCATTTCATTGCTTACGGTAATAAGGGAGTTCGACTCATGGACAAGAACGCGTCGTGATTCACATTCCACATGTTTTTCGCAGTTTTTCGAAACCACTGAACGAATTCCTCTGTTTTAATAACTGTGCGCCTTGCGTTGTTTAAGAAAACCTTAAAAGTGTATTTTTTGAACACCATCATGATGTCCACCCCATATTGGCTTAAAATTCTTAAAAAAGGAAGATATTTAAGTGCAACACATTTTCGATGTTCAGATGTCTTTGCAAAATTCTGGGATAATGAAAAAAAAATTCGAAGGCTCTTTTCACAAGAAGAGAAACGGAAATTTGTCTGTGAGACAATCGTTAAAATTTGTAAAAATATACACAGAGTAAAGCAAAATTGGTTGGTTGGTTTTGGGGAAGGAGACCAGACAGCGTGGTCATCGGTCTCATCGGATTAGGGAAGGATTGGGAAGGAAGTCGGCCGTGCCCTTTCAGAGGAACCATCCCGGCATTTGCCTGGAGTGATTTAGGGAAATCACGGAAAACCTAAATCAGGATGGCCGGACGCGGGATTGAACCGTCGTCCTCCCGAATGCGAGTCCAGTGTCTAACCACTGCGCCACCCCGCTCGGTGGTAAAGCAAAATGTTAAAGATATCGATACCCATAAGATCAACCGCCAACAGTGATTTCAGAACACTGTATAATAGTGAAATTCACAGCTTTTGCAGCGAAGCAGATCCTCGTGCAACAGCCAAAACCAAAAGATCACAAGGACAAAATGAGGGGAAACTGGAATAACAGAGCACGGTGCCTCATCATTTTCTTCAGCACAGATGCATCATGGCTTGAAAAATTTAGTAAGAGTTCCAGCTGCATTGCTAGAATGTAAAGAGGCATTGGTCTCGACACGAAATGTGATATCCCGTAGATGCTACGGAGCGAGAAAGCCTAGTGGTAAGACATCGGACTCGTATGCCGGAGGACGGCGGCTCAGGTCTCGTCGGACGTTACAGGATTAGGTCTTCCTTAATTTCCTTAAATCTCAAATTGTAACGCTAATGTAGAATCCTCTGCCAAAACATATTTGAAAGCAAGCATGGACAAAATACGAACAAACTCTTGTAGCTACTTCGCTACAACTTCTGCGCCAGTAGTAATGTGCACGTATGTGTCACCTTGGGTACTCGGGATGTCACCAGTTAATGAAAGCCGAAGAGTTGGCCTTAGTGGAATGCTCGCTGGTGTTCACGAACCGGCCGGAGGGTCTGGGCGGGTATGGACGCGTTTCACTTTAGGTGCAGCAGCCGCAGCGGCGGCAGCTCGCAGAAACCTGTTCTGTGACGGCAAGGCACTGCGCAGCATTGTGGCCGCCTGGCGCGCGGGTTTCGTCAGCGCAGCACCTGCTGGACCGCGGTCTGCCGTTGCTGTGGTAGCCGACTGGCTGCACTCACACATCCGGCGGACGAGGCGGCGCTGGGCTGCTAACGCAGGGATGCCCACACTCGTCATCAGCTGTTGCCGGCGCGAGCTTCTTCCTCTGACGCGGTGTGATGCTCAGTCTGTGCGCGCCGTTTCTATCTCTCTCTCTCTTTCTCCCTCTCTCCTTCTTTCTTTGTGCTTCCACATCCAGTATTTGTTTCCTCTTCTGTCCTGAAGAAGCTACCCGCACAACAGACCGATCCACTGTGAAACGGGCGCTGATGAGAGACGTTGATAACGCGCTTCGACCTAACATGTATGCTTCTAGCCACTGCACAATATCTTATGGACAGTACCTCGAACTGTATGCCCGCGGAAGGAGCGCGGGAACAATGACGCTCATTAATGTCTCGCATCTTACTCTCATAGGCGAGATACATACTGAGGAGACGAAAGTCATAGTATACGTCACAATAATGTGGCAGACGACCTTTTCCCCTGCGTATAGTCAGCAACTGGACGTGGCCTGGACGCAACAAGTTGTTTGAAATCCCCTGGAGAAATGTTTAGCTATGCTGCCGTATTAGACGTCCATTATTGCGGAAGTGTTGCCGGTGCAGGATTTTGTGCACCGACTGACTTCTTGATTGTGTCTCATAAATATTCGATAGAATCCACGCCGGGCAATATGGGTGGCCAAATCCTTCGCTCGAAGTGTTCAGGATCTTCTTCAAATCAGTCGTGAACACTTGTGGCCCGGTGAGAATGCTGTCTTTGCTTTGGAACACGAAGCCCACATGAATGGCTGCAAAATGTGTCCAAGTAGCCGAACAAAACCATTTGCTGTCAATGATCGGTTCAAATGGATCAGATCGGCCAGTTCATTCCTTGTAAACAAGGCCTACGCCATTATGGAGCCACCACCAGCTTGCACTGTGCCTTGGTACCATGAGTTCGTGGAGTCTGCGCCGCACTCGAACCCTACCAGCTGCTGTTACCAACTGAAATCGGGTCTCATCTGACCAGGCCACGGTTTTCCAGTCGTCTACGGTCCAACCGGTGTGGTCACGAGCCCACGAGGGGCGCCGCGGGCAATGTCGTGCTGTTAACAAAAGAAACTCGCGTCAACCGTCTGCCGCCATAACCAGTTGACGCAAAATTCGAGCGGTTCTAGGCGCTTTAGTCAGGAACCGCGCGACTGCTAAGTCGCAGGTTCGAATCCTGCCTCGGGTATGGATGTGTGTGATGTCCCTAGGTTGGTTAGGCTTAAGAAGTTATAAGTTCTAGGGGACTGATGACCTCAGATGTTAAGTCCCATAGAGCTCAGAGCCATTTTGACGCCAAATTTCGCCGCACTATCCTAATGGATATGTTCGTCGTGCGTTACATGTTTATTTCTACGGTTATTTCTCGCAGTATTCCTTGTAGTACTGACAACTCTACGCAAACGTCGCTGCTCTCGGTCGTGAAGTGAAGTCCGTCGACCACTGCATTGCATCTCAGTGAGAGTTAATCCCTGAAATCTGGTATTCTCGGCACACTCTTGACACCGTGGATCTCGGAATATTGAATTCCCTAATGATTTCAGAAATGAAATGTCCAATGTCTCTAGCTTCAAGTACTATTCCGCGTTCAAAGTCTGTTAATTCCCTCGCGCGGCCATAATCACTTCGGAAACGTTTTCGCGTGTATCATCTGAGTACAAATGTGAACTCCGCCAGCGCACGGGCCTTTTATATCGTGGGTACGCGGTACTGCCGCGATCTGCATACGCGCATATCGCTATCCCATGACTTGTCACCACAGTCTACGATAGTAGAGGCTATAGATTTTTCGCATACTGATCTTCGAATGCTTCTCTCCGAATGTACCGAACAGGGTTTCGCAAGTTTATTCCAGAAATTGCCATTAAAGCTCCCTCAACATATCTTTCTACACATAAGTATGCATTGTACCGGCCTCTTGCGATGCTAGTAGCGCGTCTCCGAATCCGTACGATGTCTGCTGTCATGACGACTTGACAAGGGCTTGAACTGTTGTAGCTGAACCCTACAATACGTCGCGCTTCGGATGCTCTGCACCTCCCCAGAATTCCCCCAATAGATTTATCTTCCACTCTTCTTCCCCACTGCAAATTTCAGATGTTTCATTTGATGTCGCTTCTTAATAGTACTCATAGAAACGATATGACTGTATACCGCTTATCTTTTAATCTGGTATTATTGGGTTCTTTCTCTTCGTTACGCACACTTCGTTGCATTTATCCACATTTGAAGATGCTGCCATAGGAATGTACCAGTTGGAAATACCGTTTTAAGTCGTCCTGTGCTTATTACGACCTTCCAACTACGATACTTTCTCTAGATATCGGTGTAGTTAGTGAACTGAGTGCTACTGACCCTGTTCACTGTTAGCAAGTTATTTATGTATATGGAGATGATACTGCGCACCTTTTGGCACACCTTATTTTACATTAGTTGTTTTGAACATTCGGTTTCTAGTATAACTCAGTTCTCATAGTCCAAAATTCTTTCAGTCTTTCAGGTAATCACACATCTGTGAATGTACACAGTGTGATCGTTGTTTGCGTATCAGCTGTGCGACTTTGTGTGTGGTGTGTGTGTGGGGGGGATTGCTGTTGGGTCACCTGAATTCGTGAATAAAAAAACGCATGTAGGTTCGCAAAAACGTGATGCTTATAGTTTTCTACATAATTACTTTCTCTGGCCGCATATGGGTGCCTTTCGTGTCGTCGGACACTGTATTTCGAACGTTCGTAATGGACCCGTATCGGCTTCTGTTAAGAGTACATTCCGGTTCTGGAAGACAGACGAAGTTTGCCGGTACCAAAATTGGTGAGTACGTTGGGTGGGGAGGATTGTTTCTTGGTATCTGTACTGAAACAGAGGACAGTCACGGCGTGCTCTGGAGCTCTGTAATGTCACAAAGACGACTCCATGCTTTTGTAAAGATTGCCTCGCAAAGCTCTGGTCCTTCCTAGGGAGACAGTTCATTACGCCCCTCGAAAACGACAGGGTGCCTTTTGGGATAGAGTTTTTCATGGCCACGGGAAAACAAGATTAGCGTCTTTTGTAAATCGACTCGGCAACAAATTGTCACCTCTGTAGTCGCTGAGTTGCTCGGCGTCATTGATATGACGTTTTATAAATAGACATTATTTGAAGCACGAAGTTCGCTCAGTAGTGGCAATGAGCTTCAAGACAATGGATTTAGCTCCTGCGTTGTTGATAAAATTTGCACACTTGTTCATGTATAATCCTTTCTTTTAGCGTATAAAGACATGCTTCACTGATGTTGTGCATATGTTCCGCTTTCCTATGCATCATATAGAATGGTGTGAACGTTAGTTCTGCTAATGTGATATTCCTCTGTTAACAAGCGGAATCCCAAAAGTCTATTCTGATGAAGCAAATCGCGCACACTTTGCACGTGATTGCCCGTGGATGGCCCTATTTTCGGGTTATCGCTCGCCGAGTTACTGCGTATATCGTCGTCCGCGGTAAAAGATCGTCGAGGTACACCCGCATCAATGTGTGAAATGTTTATGATTCATTTCTCTAACATTTCAAGCAAACCTTGGGAGACTCACGCTGCCCATTTCATTGATATTCAAATAAGGTTGCACGAATAGTGATACGTGGTTTATTATGCATAGGTGGTAGATTTCGAAATACTTTCGAGAAATTGAGTTATTATCTATGAACATCTAGCACAGTTGAACATGGGTAGCGAAAGGCTCCGTCCCGAGTTTTAACGTAGTGACTTGGATTAACCGATCTCTATTGATGGATGAACGTAGATTTTAGCTTCATTTCTCACAAATACAAGCTGGACACCTTAGCCGTCGCGTCGTGCTTTCGCGTTATCAACTATTAGAGAAAAATTTTATCAAATATTTGCAGGGTATTAACTATATTTTGTCCAAGGGTCAAAGTTCGAATTGTCTAAGACTGCACTCATTGTCATTAGCACCTTGAGCACTGTATGATGAACGTATTCAACATTCATGTAGGCCGTGTGTTAGAATATTCTGCATCTCTTAGCACTTGGCCTGGAATAGGACATGTTCATATTATATAGCTTGTATAATCAGTACATGTGACTGTTAAGCATAAAGTGCTACCACGCTGTCGATGAGGAGTGAAACATAAACCAGAGAGAAATAAGTGATGCATAAAAGACATAGTTCTGACTCCCTTGTACAGATATTTCTTTCTCTCTGTGCTGACACTACACAGTTAGTCTAAGTGAGTGATGATACAAAGGTGAATACAAACCACATTTGGTTTAGAACTACCGAAGGGGATGGCACCGTGGTCTGCCACTTAAACTCGCCTTCGTGAAGACGACAAATCAAATCCCCAAGCAGACATCCTGATTTTAGTTTTCCATGGTTTATGTGAATCCTGTAGGGAAATATTATTGATAAAGATACTTTGAAAAGGATCCGGCCGAATTCCTTCCCCAAAATGAGTTTGTGGTTTGTCGTTGTCGACGAGTCGTTAAACTCACACTTTTCTTTCCTTATTGTTCTCGTTGCGAACTCATTGTGAAGAAAAGAGTAGAGAATTTCACTTCATTCATTTTGGAATAGGATATGGGAAGCCAATGTCTGGTATCAAGAGTTTTGTTTTACAATAAACAAAAGTTTATGGTACCAACAGCCACTAACTTCAGTAAAATGTATAGTAATTTCCTGTTTACCTATTTTAGAAAAAGACATATTATTTGACAGACGTAGTCTTGAAGACAGCGACATACTTAATCGCCTAATGGGAAACGTAGACCTCCTTCGCACTCAGAGGTATATTTACTTCGTGAAGTCCAAGTTGCTCTGATCAGTGTAATTGTGACGATGCTTTTACGGTTTAGCGTAGTCTTTTTTTCTGCTATTTTTGTTGTTGTTGTTGTTGTTGGTGGTGGTGGTGGTGGTGGTGGTGGTGGTGGTGGTGGTGTCAAAAGCAAGGAAGTGAAACTGCTTTTTTAGTCTCGTATGAGCTCGTATTTGTAAAGTTTTGCTCTATGTAGGTATTACTTTTCTTATTCTCGGAAATCATTTTAAGAAAGGTTCATTCATGGACTAGCCAGAAAAGTTCAAAGCGCCTTTTATGAAGACATGTACAGTACTACCTTGTTCGCAACGGCAGTGTTGACAGCGAGGATAAATAGAAAACGAGAAACTATCCTGACGGGTGAGAAGAGCATCATCTGAAGCTGTAAAACTTTCTCACGCGTGGGCAGAGCGCGTCGTTGGCGTTAAGAGAGTTACGCGCTCGTTAATTTTCTTGCACACACAGACTTCCACGACGTGAGGACGCACACTGTAGGTACAGGCACCGTCTTAGCTAGCAGCTGTAGCCAGCCGACGCCACGCAATTAAAACACAGGGAACTTGAACTGGCTTAGGTGTTGTGCATTCCGACGGCCTTGGGCAATTCCAGCAGGACAATGCAACATCTCACACGTCCAGAATTGCTACAGAGTTGCTCCAGGAACAGTCTTCTGAGTTTAAACACGTCCCGGACATGAACATTATTGAGCATATCTGGGATGCCTTGCAACGTGCTCTCAGAAGAGATCTCCACCCTCTCGTAATCTTACGGATTTATGGACAGCCCTGTAGGATTCGTGATGTCAGTTCCCTGCAGTACTACTTCAGACGTTAGTTGAGCCTAGGCCACTTTGTGTTGCGGCAGTTCTGCGTGTTCACGGGGGGCCTACACGATGTTAGGTGGGTGTACAATAAATGGCATACCTGACCGCCAGAAGCTCCGCTGTATAGATGCAGATTTCAAGTGGAAGTGCAATCATTTGATAGGTGTCATTGGGGAGAATGTCAAGATTATATATGACGGTAGTATCTGTTCCCGAAAGAACAGTTACCGTGGATGACGATGCAGCTTTGCTGGAAATGAAATGATAATTAAATGGACACCCTAGCTGCAAACAGGCGTTGATGTATTTCGTGTTGAAAACGTGTGCCCCGACCGGGACTCGAACCCGGGACCTCCTGCTTACATGGCAGACGCTGTATCCATCTGAGCCACCACGGGCACAGAGGATAGTGCGTCTGCAGGGACTTATACCTTGCACGCTCCCCGTGAGATCCCCAATGAAATACATCAACGCCTGTTTGCAGCTAGGGTGTCCATTTCATTATCATTTCATTTCTAGCAAAGCTGCATGGTCATCCACGATAACTGTTCTTTCGGGAACAGATACTACCGTCATATATAGTTAAAATATGGCTTCCCGGCCATTGACCTTCTTGTGCGAACGCACACGCTATGCCCGAACTCGTACCGGACTTGGTAGATTAATCTGCCACGAGTAATGAGTATGATGGGCAAACATCTCTTAGGTGCACTACGAATGTAGTGGTGTGGACATGTTGGGAATGTGGATCTCACGGGGAGCGTGCAAGGGATAAGTCCCTGCAGACGCACTATCCTCTGTGCCCGCGGTGGCTCAGATGGATAGAGCGTCTGCCATGTAGGCAGGAGGTCCCGGGTTCGAGTCCCGGTCGGGGCACACGTTTTCAACATGTCCCCAATGAAATACATCAACGCCTGTTTGCAGCTAGGGTGTCCATTTAATTATCATTTCAGAGTGTTAAGAAGTGGTATTCCGTTGTTCGACTCACAGTTCTATTTCCGAGCGTACTGTGGCCAATATCTTTCAATAAATTGCTCCAGTTCGTAAGTGATGTCCGTCCCGCTTTTCTAAATTGTGGAGCAAGTATGAGCCCGAGTCTGTATTAAAGATGACATCAAACTGATATTGAATGCAAGGTAGCTTCGTTTCCTTTTAGATTACTGGTAACGGATTTCGCCATTTCTCGTCGCTTCTTACAAGAAGAGGAGATAGCTTCGTGCTTTTGCTGTGAAGTGCTCATGGTCGATACTACATTTATGGACTTACGATCAGATATCGATAAAAAACTCAAGAAAAATGTCTGTCTGCGTATTTCTTCGCATCTTCAGTGGCATTTCGGAAGCTTTCAGGAATTTATATCCTGGTTCTAAGGGTTAGGGGGATCACCTTATAATGGAGAACACCTAATTTATTCAAAGAATATTTCGTCGCATTCCTTATAGCATGTTTCCGTAGCCGAAGACAGAGCGGTTGTAGCCATTACACAAAATCAATAGTATCGTACGGTCCACTCTCAACTCCAAACGCAAGCAACTGTTCTTATTACGAGGGTGGTTTGAAAAGTTGTCGGAATCACCACGAGAGGTCAGCGCTAGCGTAACGAGTTGTTCACGTGATACTCATCGGATTGTTGCCTGTAAACACGTGCCACGTCAGTGCTCTTGGAAGAGAGCTGTGGCGGTGATGTGGCTCTGTTGTTGTTCCGGCTTTGTGATTTGCGAAGATGCAAAAATCGAGATTCGAGCAGTGATTAAGTATTTCGTAAAAAAAATATATGAATGCAAAGGATATTCCTGCCGATTTCCAGAATACACTCGGGACTCTGCTCCTTCATATTCAGCTGTTGCCAAGTGGACAAATGAATTTAAACTGGGTCGGGAGAGCGTAGATGATGATCTGCGCAGTGGTCGACTAAGATGTGTCACTACTCCAGAAATCATTGCAAAAGTGCACAAAATGGTCATGGTGGATCGCCGATAGAAAGTTCGTGAAATTGCTCACGCATTCCAGGTGTCATCTGAAAGGGTATATCACATTTTAACTGAAGAATTAGAATGAAAAAATCGTCTCTAAGATAGATGCCGCGAGTCTTGGATCAAAAACGCATGAGACTGGACATATCGAAACAATGCTTGGCCCGTATTAGGAGAAACGAACAAGATTTTTTGCGCCGTTTTGTGACCACTGATGAAACTTGGGTGCACTACCTTACCCCAGAGACAAAACAACAAAGCAGTGGAAACATGTCGATTCTCCGCCACCAAAGAAAGCAAAGACAATTCCTTCGGTGGGAAAGGTCACGGCATCAGTGTTCTGGGATGCGAAGGGAACTCTGTTTGTAGATTGTCTCCCCACTGGACAAACAATTACTGGAGAACACCTTGCTAACCTCCTGGACAAATTGCAACAAAAGATACGCGATAAATGGCCAGGTTTAGCAAGTAAGAAAGTCATCTTCCATGGAGAAAATGCCCGCCCGCACACATGTGCAGTCGCCATGGCAAAATTACACGAACTAAGGTATGTATTGTTGCCACACCCGCCTTATTCACCTGATACGGCTCCGTCAGACTTCCACCTGTTCCCAAAACTGAAAATTTTTCTCGGTGGACGAAGATTCACTTCACGCGAAGAATTAATTGATAGCCAGAGTTGGCAACTATATTGCAGGCCTCGAGGAAACTAATTTTCGAGATGGAAGCAAGGGACTGGAACATCGTTGGACCAAGTGCATTAATCTACAAGGAGACTACGTTGAAAAATAAAAAAAGTTTCGTGATGTAAGTATTTTTTTTCTATTCCGTTCAGAGAACTTTTCAAACCACTCTCGTATATTTGCACATCTATCCACATTGTTTGTTAGGTACTCAGTATGATGACTGCACGTTAGTTTCCAGTTTACTTTAACTCCACGGAGATTAGTATGCGACCGTACTTGAAATCTTTATGGGCCAAGTCATATTTGCGCTGAGGTGACTACGCCTTTTCCTCGTGAATATCATACGTGATAAGTGTTACTTTGTCTTCTTCGCATCGGCGTTCCGAAACGCACAGAACAGACTGGTCGAGCCTGTATGTCGCTGTGCTGCGCGCAGCCCGGCGTCCCCCGAAAGATGTCTGCGGTCGTGAGCACGGTCGGCGTCGCGTCCGCAGGCAAGCGCGGTCCGCCCGATTGTCTCCGGCATCACTTAGGCAGATCTCAGCCCTAATGGGCCTGGCGCGCCGCCTGCCATTACGTAATCACCGGACGGCGTTCCCAACTCATAAATATAACTCGTCCGGCCACCGGCGTCTCTGGGAGTACACGGTCCCGAGGCCTATAAGCAATCGAGCGAATGTGCGACGCCGCAGTCGTGCATATCATCGACTTTTGTTGCCCGGCAACGTATATCTGTGTCACAGAGTGTAATGTCAGACTGTTGTTGTCTTCAGTCCAGAGACTGGTTTGATGCAGCTCTCCAGGCTACTCTATCCTGTGCAAGCTTCCTCATCTTCCAGTACCTACTGCAACCTACATCCTTCTGAATCTGCTAAGTGTATTCATCTCTTGGTCTTCCTCTATGAATTTTACTCTCCACGCTACCCTCCAGTACTAAATTGGTGATCCCTTGATGCCTCAGAATATGCCCTACCAATCGATCCCTTCTTGTACTCAAGTTGTGCCACAAATTTCTCTTCTCTCCAATTCTATTCAATACCTCCTCATTAGCTATGTGATCTACCCATCTAATCTTCAGCATTCATCTGTAGCACCACATTTCGAAAGCTTCTATTCTCTTCTTGTTTAAACTATTTATAATCCATGTTTCACTTCCATACATGGCTACACTCCATACAAATATTTTCAGCAACGACTTCCTGACACTTAAATCTATACTCAATGTTAACAAATTTCTCTTCTTCATAAACGCTTTCCTTGCCATTGCCCGTCTACATTTTATATCCTCTTTACTTCGACCATCATCAGTTATTTTGCTCCCCAAATAGCAAATCTCCTTTACTATTTTAAGTGTCTCATTTCCTAATCTAATTCCCGCAGCATCACCCGATTTAATTCGACTACATTCCTTTATCCTCGTTTTGCTTTCAAGACTCTGTCCATTCCGTTCAGCTGCTCTTTCAGGTCCTTTGCTGTCTCTGACAGAATTAGAATGTCACTGGCAAACCTCAAAGTTTTTATTTCTTCTCCATGGATTTTAATGCCTACTCCGAACTTTTCTTTTGTTTCCTTTATTGCTTGCTCAATATACAGATTGAATAACATCGGAGAGAGGCTACAACCCTGTCTCACTCCCTTCCCAACCACTGCCTCGATTCTTATAATTGCCACCTCGTTTCTGTACAAATTGTAAATAGCCTTTCGCTCCCTGTATTTTACCCCTGCCACCTTCAGAATGTGAAAGAGTGTGTTCCAGTCAACATTGTCAAAAGCTTTCTGTAAGTCTAGAAACGCAGGTTTGCCTTTCCTTAATCTTTCTTCTAAGATAAGTCGTGGGGTCAGTATTGCCTCACGTGTTCCAACTTTTCTACGGAATCCGAACAGATCTTCCCCGACGTCGGCTTCTATCAGTTTTTCCATTCGTCTTTAAAGAATTCGTGTTAGTATTTTGCAGCCGTGGCTTATTAAACTGATAGTTCGGTAATTTTCACATCTGTCTACACCTGCTTTCTTTGGGATTGGAATTATAATATTCTTCTTAAAGTCTGAGGGTGTTTCGCCTGTCTCATACATCTTGCTCACCAGATGGTAGAGTTTTGTCAGGACTGGCTCTTCCAAGGCTGTCAGTAGTTCTAAAGGAATGTTGTCTACTCCCGGGGCCTTGTTTCGACTTAGGTCCTTCAGTGCTCTGTCAAACTCTTCACGCAGTATCATATCTCCTATTTCATCTTCATCTATATTCTCTTCCATTTCTATAATATTGTCCTCAAGAACATCGCCCTTGTATAGACCGTCTATATACTCATTCCACCTTTCTCTTTTCCCTTCTTTGCTTAGAACTGGGTTTCCATCTGAGCTCTTGATGTTCATGCAAGTGGTTCTCTTTTCTCCAAAGGTCTCTTTAATTTTCCTGTAGGCAGTATCTATCTTACCCTAGTGGTATGCGGCTCTTACCCTAGTGATATGCGTCTCTACATCCTTACATTTGTCCTCTAGCCATCCCTGCTTAGCCATTTAGCACTTCCTGCAGATCTCATTTTTGAGATGTCTGTATTCCTTTTTGCCTGCTTCATTTATTGCATTTTTGTATTTTCTGCTTTCATTAATTAAATTCAATATTTCTTCTGTTACCCAAGGATTTCCATTAGCCCTCGTCTTTTTACCTACTTGATCCTCTGCTACCTGCTCTGTTTCATCTCTCTGAGCTACCCATTCTTCTTCTACTGTATTTCTTTCCCCCATACTTGTCAATCGTTCCCTAATACTCTCCCTGAAGCTCTCTACAGCCTCTGGTTCTTTCAGTTTATCCAGGCTCCATCTCCTCAAATTCCCACCTTTTTGCAGTTTTTTCAGTTTTAATCTACAGTTCATAACCAATAGATTGTGGTCAGAGTCCACATCTGCCCTTGGGAATGTCTTACAATTTAAAACTTGGTTCCTGAATCTCTGTCTTACCATTATACAGTCTATCTGAGACCTTCCAGTCAGACTACAAATTCAAAATCACCCAAGGTTCAATCACTGGTAAGTTCAAGATTTTATTCTGTGGCTTATCACTTCTTTCACCTCTAAAAGTGGACAGTTAATGTTAAAAAAAACTCCTAACTGCTCCGCTATTCGGAGTTCACGTTAAACTGCGTATGCTTCTGTAACTGGGTGGAGGCGCCATGGAGCGTAGGAAGAATTAGCTGCTTAAATTCCTCTGTGCGCGCTTTATTTAGTCTAATCTTGCCTTAGTGCTCTCTAGGGGAGCGACACGTAGCAATTGTGCTATAGTCCTAGATTACTCACGTAATATTAGTTCTTGAAACTTCCTAAAGTCTATTTTACACGGGACGGGTTTCTCACCACGAAGCACGCCAGACGTGGTTGCTGCACGCACTGAAACGACCTGCTACATCTCGCGGAACGTGGTCCTCACCGTATCTGCGACTTCTGCGTTCGCCAGCGGCTGGCTATAGCACCTGGTGCGTAAATTACAGAGTTTCTTTTCGAAAATGGACGCACGTAAAATAGCTGCGTTAATTCTGTTAGTGATTGCCAAGGAAAGAGGAGGAAATCGCTAGCAGACTGTGATCGATGACTTGAAAGGCGAATAATGCTGTACAAAGATCTGACAAACGTAGTTGCAGAAGTTATTCGTCAACTGAGTTTTAAATTGAATAGAGTGAAAGTACGGTGTCTAATGTCAGTTTGCGCATGCGTAATATCCACGTTCTTCAATAAAACCAATATAATAGCAAAAATTTCCACTGTGTAACGTGTGTTTACTTTCTGACATAGACTAGCAGGTACGTTAACGTTTCTGGCCACAGGGGAAACATTCTAGACAGTGGTCTTTGCTACAGTGATTGCTGCAGATTCGTTATTTACAATAAATAACGTCGACTTCTGCAGATAATACTGCTATTAACTGAATAAGAAAGACCCAGTATGTCTTGGAAAACAGAAGGTGACTGCGAATCTGCTACCTTTCTCTTCATAGTTCACGACACTATCAACTTATCAGCTACGGCTTGGACGTGGCAGTCAGGCCTCTTTGTATGGGAAACACTATCTAAAAGACGCTGTCTATAAATGCTATGTATACCTTTATGAAATATCCCCATAAACAAGCCCTCACAATTTGAGAAGAATAGTGATGTCCATACCAACAACACCAGAGGAAAAATGACCTTCATTAACTGCTATTAGAACTGTCAGTGGCTCAGAAAGGAGTTCAACAGGCAACAGAAAAATTTTTTGATGTGCCCAATAACGTAATTTTATCAAAGAAAGTTCAAATACAACCTAAAATCATTTCTTTTGACAGCTGCTTCTTGATCATGGAATAATTTTTATTTAAAAACTATAGGCTTGTAAAAAAACAGTTTTTAGTATAATTGCATGAGGACGACTCGTGCTGACAGAGTTCCCTACAAACTTGTTCATCTACATCTGGGAATCGAAAATCTCCTCGATTTTTGCCTGTTATCGACATCGATACCGGCAAGTTATTGGACCCTGGAACTGCAGTACTTTCGTGGACGTTTTAATTTCAAGTTCGAAGTCGGATAACAAACGAGAAAAGAAATATTCCTTTGTTTGAATTAACAGTTTTATGATATTTTCCTTTATTTTTGCTGTGAAACCTTGCTTCTTGCCAAATTTAATGATTGTGGGTGAACCTGAAGGTTTTTAATGTCTCAAAATGTATCAAAATATGTGACATAAATGACCGTAGTTTTTGGTTGTGTTGACTTAGAAGCTTAACGATTTTACACCACCAAGGGACTATAGACCTTAGTATCTTACGTAAATTTCGACGGGATACGTCAACCCGTTCCTGAGGAAAGGGAGTCTTCACAGACGGACGGACCGACAGACAATCGAACAATAAATTAAAAATAAATATTTTTTTCGTGTGATATCAATACAGATTGTTTTCGAATTTTTTCTGTACTTTTACTACGAAAAGTTGCTGCTTACCAAATTTCATGATTCTAACCCAAAGGGAAATAACGTATAGATTTGATGATTGAGTTTACGTGTGTCAAAATGTGCGACATAAATGGCCGTATCGTTTCCGTGCATTGATTTAGAAGCGCACATTTATTACAACGCCAAGAGACCGTAGACTTCAGTACGCGACGTAAATTTCAACTTGATACTTCTACTTGTTACTGAGGAAAACTGTTTTTAACAGTGGGGCAGGCAGTGTTCCGTTTTTACCGATTCAGGTACGGAATCCTAAAAATGATATGTTCATTAACGTTGGCAATAATCATGCATACATGTTTTGTAAACTGGCTCGTTCGACGTCATTTCGACAAAAGAACACGTGACTGACTGACTGATCCTGTCCGGAGCTCACGTCCCCGCACGGCCGTGGGCAGCTGATCCGCCTGTCGGCAGGAAGGAAGCTGCGCGCCGGTGAGCCCGCCAGCTAGCCAGTGCCCAGCCACACTTGCAGGTCGGCTCCGCACAGCTGTTTCCGGGAAGCTCGGGCTGGTGTCGGATGGCCGTATCGGGCGCCGCCAACAGTAGCCCGCCCGCGTCCTTCCTGTCGGCCGTCCCCGATGGCTGCTCTTGCGCTACGTATTAGGAGCTCGCCTCGAGGATGTGCTGTTTGCTGACTGCTGAGTCGTAAAGTAGCGCGCGGCACGTTTTATGAGCGCACTGTGTGTCCCTACCGTCCTCGCACAAACGTCTTACCCTCATCGTGGCAAGAACTAGGACCATTATCAAATGTAGGATTGCGCTGGGGTGTATTCACGATCTACTTGCAGGCTGGTCTCTGACGCCGTATTCTATTTTCTTAAAGACGATGGCTTGTTTCACGACGAGAACGCACATTCTACACAGTAGTGATTCGAAGAAAATAATACGGGTTTCGTCATCTTGACAGCGTACTGTCGTCAGTTAGAAGTTATCTTGAACGTCTGTATGTTACCGCGGAAGGTATCTAGCGATTTTCATGCTGTGGTTCCTATTGGGGGAAGCGGTAGGTACCTTCCGGCAGTTTGTATTTCCATTGCCTCCATAAACGTCTATTTAAAAAGTTTGCAATCTCTCCGCACCTACCTCGCCAATCCGCCTCCACCTCCGCCGCCGTCTTCCTTCAACCCGGTTCATGAGTTCAGATTTTCGCCATACGTAATTCACTCAACGAGGTCATAGTCGTGCACGTTTATTATTTACGTTTTTATTTGGATATTGAGGGCCAACTTCGCTGAAGATTGAGGACCAACTGCGCACGTGATTATTAAACATATTCCAAAATTACGGTGGTAGAGTGATAATAAAGCAATCACCTTCTCGCGTACTTTGCCGTTATGGATGAAGTTGGAGCCTTCGTTTCTAAGTGCCAATTTTGGGATTACTGAAATGCGGAGGGCGTAATGTTTGGTGCTACAGGACATTTGGAGAAAGTCGTATATATTTTCGTTACCTGAAACCTTTCCTGTTTGCTGAACCTGCAGGGTTCGCAGGAGAGCTTCTGTAAAGTTTGGAAGGTAGGAGACGAGATACTGGCAGAAGTAAAGCTGTGAGGACGGGGCGTGAGTCGTGCTTGGGTAGCTCAGTTGGTAGAGCACTTGCCCGCGAAAGGCAAAGGTACCGAGTTCGAGTCTAGGTCCGGCACACAGTTTTAATCTGCCAGGAAGTCTCAGGGTGTCTCAGTCCCTTTATGATGGGTTTATTTCACAATGTGCTTGGAGCTGTGGGGTTCTGCATATTTCAGCTTAATATTTACCATATTTCCATACTGTCTGCAAGAATTGTTTCAGGGTGCGCATTAAATAGTCTTAAATCATTGTACTTGAGAGATATCGAACCCCATTCAAAGTACATGACTGAATAAAAATATGGATCTATTCTAGGGTCTCTATAGTTTAAAAAAGTTGGTCTGTACGATAGAATAAGGCGTAAAGCACACGTAAAAAAAATTAGGTACAGCGAAGGTACAGCTGGTCTGCATACTTAAAGAGTGCCGTGTATAAAGTTTAATTGTAATTTTAGTACCGAGCTAGCGCAACGGTAATACACTGGACGCTTAGGTCCTTAAGGATCTCATCGTCGATGGGATGTTAATTTTTCTATCCTTTTCTAATTTTTATTACTTTTTCAAAGGGAGACCGATCACTAGCGTATAATGTATTTTAATTCTAATTAGAGCAGAAACGATTTATTGTTCAGAAACCTAGGCAACGAGGCAATGGAACCGAATATTTTGTAGAAGCAGTTGGTGTACGTAGTTAGAAACTAGATTAATATTAGATACCATAACGTCGAACACACTTAAAGATTTGCCTTGGTCGGAATAGGAGATGATAAACACAGAGGTAAATGGGCACTAAGTAACGTCCTCAAGATTATCACCACATCGTAGGACGCTTCTAGGAGTATGCATAAAAAATCTAAATTCTTATGTGACAGGAACAGTACAGAGCAGAGCGTAGGAATTTTGCGTTCGTAAGGTTTGCCACTATCAGAGACGGTACGCGGCGTCTGCGAATAGACCAGCGTGAGCGCTGAGGTGGCGCGTGGAGCCTGATAAACACGATGTCGCAGTCCAGACACCGCACTCAGAGGTTAAGGCGGCTAACTCCCCTCATTCAGGAAGACGATTGTTGACAGCACGGCAGTAGCTGCTAGACTAGCCTCTTAGTCACACTGCATGACTCATTACTGAGTGGCTGTGAAAGCTGGCGGGCTTGTAGTTGTGTGTCACACGTAGCGAGTGACTTGGCAATAAGTACGCTGGCGCAGATGTTAGTTAGTTTATGCGCCAGAATGCAGCCGCAACGTCTGGTCGCTCATTCGGACTGTTCAGCGTCATCCGAAATGCCTTAGAAAGAGGGACAGTTCTCGCTACGTCGGAACAACTTTCGAATACTTTTACGTTTTTAGAAAATTCATTAAGTATACGCCATAAATAATAAAATACACAGAAATGTGTAATTACAGGCTATATTTACATTTTAGTGCAAAAGGGAAGAAATTGTAGCTGAGGAACAGATATTGGCCGTTAGGAGAGCAAAACAGACAATTGCTATTACTATTACTTATACTGCCGCGCAGGATTAGCCGAGCGGTCTAGGCGCTGCAGTCATGGACTGTGCGGCTGACCCCGACGGAGGTTCGAGTCCTCCCTCGGGCATGTGTGTGTGTGTGTGTGTGTGTGTGTGTGTGTGTGTGTGTGTGTGTGTCCTTAGGATAATTTAGGTTAAGTAGTGTGTAATCTTAGGGACTGATGAGCTTAGCAGTTAAGTCCCATAAGATTTCACACACATTTGAACATTACTTATATTATCTCCTTCGACACCTTTTCGGCGTTTGCTGACCGCCTTATTCATTTTTACTAGTGTACATCTAATAAAGACGATCTCGATTCGATGCAGAGCCTACACAGATGTTTGTTAAAGCAAGAGAAAAATGTTTTTTCTGACCTGTTTCTTTAAAAATAATAGTATTTCCTGCATAACACTTGCGGTGAATCTTAAGTGCTTCCTTATTTTGATAAACGTGGTAAAAGTTGATTAAAATTATTTTCATTGGTTTCTTCAACAGCTATACAGCCATGTCATCAGGTTTCCTTGTTCTTTTTTTATCCATTTGAAAACCAGGGTTTGCCGAACCCTGCGAAATATTTCGGTATGGAGGCAAATACTTGCTCGTGTGATTTTGTTTTCCAATAGACTGTGTTCTTATGTAGGAAATGTGAAGAAATGTTAACTGTAGAAATGTGCTGCGTATTTGTCATGGACTCTGCTCCGTACCATGAATTAAACATCGTCACAGCGCGGAATATTCTGCCTACTACAGTGCTAAAGACGTCGATATCGTACGCCGAAACACAATAATGGTAATAATAATAATAATAATAATACACAGAGGATGCACTACTTGAAATCTTTATCGTGTTAACAGATTCTTTCTGCACATCCTGGTAGCACAGTATTGTAATATTTGCTTCGACTAATATTGTAACCGAACCCTATTTATTTGTTTTTCTACCGGTGACTGGGCAATTGAAACACATTATATTTGCTGCGACTAATATTGTAACAAAACCCTACTTATTTGCTTTTCTACTGGTGACTGAGCAATGGAAAAATGGCGCCTTATCTCGGACGTAACTCTAGTGAATTTCCATCTCTTTTATTAGTAATACCTATGTGGGACGCGGTACATCCTCCCTCTTCCCCCCCCCCCCCCCCCCCTGCTCCTTCCTCATTCGGTTACAAAAGTAACAACGTACGCAGGAAGGAGCAGTATATTTGCGACATTTTCTCCTGTGATGTCAGAGGTTATAATGCACATATTCTCGAATGTTATCGACCGGTATCGCACTAACAACGGTGGATATTAGAACTCGGGTGCGGGACCCAAGCTTCCTTTCTTTTTATTCAGGCAAAACTCCTTTCTGAATAATGCGTGTATATGTCGTTATAAAGCGGCTATTTACATGCCGTACCCATCACGAGACGTACTCGGCAGAATACAGGGTGTCACGTGAAACTTTCATGGTTTCCAAATGCACTTACAAAAGAGAAAGACGTAAATACTTGTGGTTTGCGGCATCATGTAAAACAGTTCCGTTTTGTTCAGACAATTAATCCATTCTGCCTGGGATCCCGTTGTAACCAATGAAATGTCTCGACGATATTCTTTCTAAACTTATGTGCGCAAAAGCTTATCTGGGGTGATGGAGGTTACGGCCTTCAGTTTTGGGGAGATGGACAAGGTCAAATACAAGCGAGTAATAAACAATTGTCAGTATTGCCTTTGGCAGTAAGTCAGAGATAATAATACTGTCTCTGATGATTGCGTAGTTCAATAGTATGATCATTTCTTCCATATATTTAATAAGTAATGACTACTGGAAATTTGTGCCAGACAGGGATTAGCTTATTGCTAAAATTTGCCCTAACCGTTGGTCTATTTGAGCACAACGCCATGTATAACTGGAAGTTTCGTTGTCACTAAAGTTTTCACGCATGATTTCGGAACAAGGCTAACATTGCTGACTGTGAAAGTTTGAGTTAGACCAGGACACTCATTCAACCTAGTGGCGCTCTGCTGCTACTGCTGCTTTAGCGTCTTAGGGCAGGCAGCCCTGCGACACCCCGTAGCATCAACTTGTCCACGAGCAAGCGCTAGAACAGCAGCGGACCGCCGCTTAGATGAATAATTGTCCAAGTGAAACTTCCTGGCAGATTAAAACTGTGTGATTTGGAAGACAAAGGTCCCGAGTTCGAGTCTCTGTCCGGCACACAGCTTTAATCTGCCAGGAAGTTTCATATCAGCGCACACTCCGCTGCAGAGTGAAAAATCTCATTCTGGAGTTGTCCAGGTGTCTGTACAGGTACATTTTGAAACTGTTCGAGGAAGACGTGCAGGGGGGGAGGAGGGGGGGGGGGGTCTTAGAGGAACCCTTCGCCGGTTTATTCACGCAGGTGTGAATGTCGCACCATCCTGTGATCACACCACAGGAGGGTGCAAAATAGAAGTGCTGAAGACGCATGAACATCCTTTGCTGCCTCGGATCATTTACGTCGAATGGTTTTGAACGGTCACTAATGGCTCCATACAGTGTACCAGAACAAAAACTGGAGTCAAGCTACACTCCAAAGGCTTCAGATAACGTTCAAAGGGGTTGCAGCCCACGATATCCTTGGAGAAGGGTTGAATCATCGAGAAGGTGTCAGGATTGACGAGCGTTGTCAGGAACGTCGTCTTGCTGCTCATGGCCCTATGAACTGCTGTTTTCGAATGCTGCCATGGGAATCAGCGCCCCAGGGAAAGGGACTGTTTCATTGGCACCATTTAATCCACCTCCTGACGAATTCTCATGACAGTTCTCAACGGCGGTGAGTCTGAAATGAACCCCTCTTCCACCATTAAGAAAACAGAGTGATTTCAACGCTGAGTGTCGCGCTTCTGGTCCCCGTCGCAGAGATGTCAAAAGAAGAAGTGAACTGGGGTAAGATGGGGCTGTGACACGTCCACAGTGGCGGTGGGTAGAATTATCACGAAATTTGGCGCCAGTGTGACGTCGTTAACCTACCTTCCACCTGACACGAACTTCTGAGTTCCGGCCTTCCTTTCGCATGTGTCGACACCTTGCTGTTTGATGCGTTACCCTGTCCGGGGGTGACGTCGCAGGGCGCCGTGCTCTTGCACCACCACAGAGAAAGGTTGTAGGATTCTTTGAGAGGAGTTTCAAACTTAACCGTCGCAATAGGAGACGATTATGGCGTTTCGAAAAAGTAAATCTTTTAATTGTGTTAGTGTACACTGACGTGACAGAAGTCATGGGATACTTCGTCATATCGTGTCGGATCTCCTTTGGCCGGTGTAGTGCAGCAGTTCGACGTGGCATGGACTCAACAAGTCGACGGAAGTCTCATGTAGAAATATCGAGCCATATAGCCGTCCATAATTGTTACCGGTGTTGAATATTGTGCACGAACTGACCTCTCGATTATGTCACATAAATGTTCGAAGGAATTCATGTTGGGCGGCCAAAGCATTCGCTCGAACTGTCCAGAATGTTCTTCAAACCAATTGCGAACAATTTAGGCCTCGTGACACGGCGCATTTTCATCCATAAACTCCATCGTTGTTCACTGCAAATGGTCTCCAAAAAGCCGAACATAACCATTTCCAGCCAATGATCGATCAGATTGACCAGAGGCCCCTGCCCATTCCATATAAATACAGCCCACACAATTACGGAACCACCACTAGCGTGCACAGTGTCTTATTGGCAACTTGGGTCCGTGGCTTCGTAGGGTCTGCGCCAAACTCGAACCTTACCATTAGCTCTTGCCAACTGAAATTTGGACTCATCTAATCAGGCCACGGTTTTCCAGGCTTCTGGGGTCCACCCGATATGTCAAAATGATTCAAATGGCTCTGAGCACTATGGGACTTAACTGCTGAGGTCATAAGTCCCCTAGAACTTAGAACTACTTAAACCTAACTAACCTGAGGACATCACACACATCCATGCCCGACGCAGGATTCAACGCGCGGTTTCAGACCAACCGATATGTCACGACCCAGGAGAGGCGCTACAGGCGATGTCGTGCTGTTAGGAAAGACATTCGCGTCGGTCGTCTGCTGCCAGAGCCCATTAACGCTAAATTTAGCCGCACTACCGTCGTACGTCTACTATTGATTTCTGCGGGTTGTCTGTTAGGACTGACAACTCTACGCAAACATCGCTGCTCTCAGTCGTTAAGTGAAGGCCGTTGGCTTTAGAGTTGCCCGTGTTGAGAGGTAATGCCTAAATTTAGCGTTGTCTGCACACTCTAGACGCTGTGGATCTGTGAGTATTGAAATTAGTAATGATTCCTATGCGTCTAGCTCCAGCTGCCATTTCACGTCCAAAGTCTGCTAATTTCCGTCGTGCGTCCATAATACGTCCTAGACCTTTCCACATAAATCACACGAGAAAAAATGACACCCCCGCCAATGCACTGCCCTCCGCTTTTATCCACTGTGTGCGCGGTACTACCGCCAACTGTATTCGTGCATATCGCATCCCACGACTCAGTGTGTAACAAGCTATGAAAATGCGTTGTGGCCGCGAGCTCTTTCACGTTTACGCGGCAGATCGGCACATTTAGTTGTTCCTCCAATGACTTTACAGATAACAGAATTGCAGGCTCATATTGGTCTGAACCGTGAGGATTGCAGCAGTAGGTGTGTCGTAATGGCTGGCGGCCCGCTGGCCGCAGCTGTGAGCTCGAGGCGTGGGAGAGGTGAGGAACCCGGGCTGCCTTCTCGGAATGGCAACGCACGCGCCTTATCACAGCTGGCCGAGGTGCTTAATCCGCAACGCGCCACCTCTCCTTTCCTGTCCTGTCCTGCCCTCCCCTCTCCTCTTCTCTGCAAGTCACTGCCCCGTACCAAACAAAGGCTGCGCCCACCAGTTCAGTCCTCTCTGTCGCCACACCTACGATAATTAGCGATCACTAAGAGCGGCGCCGCTGCTGCGGATAATGCGGTATTAGTTGTTGTTTGTGTGGCTGCATCGCAAATGCCGGAGATCAAATTATAAATGCTGTTCTGTAGATTAGTATTTCCATTCTTTCCCGAGCGTTACGAATTCCCTACTATCTGCTGGTAATCTTATCGCGGAATATGTTTATTATACCCATGATATTACTGTAAGTGTTCCGCGAGGCCTCCAATTTTATGGCGTACGTAGAATTGGTTGCTTTTACTGTGGACTTTGTGAGGCTTCATGTCGTGATTGTATGGCACAGAGATATCGTTATAAGCATTCAAATAGTTCATTTTTTTGATTGGCGACTCCATGTTGTCTTGTGCACTACGACCAGGTAACAGGTATACTTGAAAAAAAGAGACAGCATTGGTCTTATATTTTTTACTATTGCAAAATCGATTTTCTGTCACTGAGTGACCATCTTCAGTGCTATATTGTATAACTTAAATTGGGATGCACTGTTGTCACTAAGCTTACGGCAATCACATAGACATAGATTGCCGTAAGCTTAGTGACAACAGTGCATCCCAATTTAAGTTATACAATATAGCACTGAAGATGGTCACTCAGTGACAGAAAATCGATTTTGCAATAGTAAAAAATATACGACCAATGCTGTCTCTTTTTTTCAAGTATATAGTTCATTTTTTGCTTTAACGCATTTCTTTTGCCGTTAGAGGTGTTTATAAAAGGGTCATGATGCGTAACTTTCCATGCACGAATTTATGTATCATTTTAAATTTATTGCACTCTTGATATACTTTTTTTTGTTAGTGGCGAAATATCATTTCAGAACCAAAAAAATAATGATTGGAAAGTGTAGTCAGTATTACGCTGTTTATTTGATATACACGCATAAAAAACATGGAACTTTTTAACACTACTTTGTACAGTAGCATAGTATATTTTAGTTGAGTGATTTGGCTCTTCTATTATGTGAGAAGGGACCGTCGTTTTACATAGGATGTTTATCAGCAAGTCTGCCTTGTTTTAATTTCTTCCAGGCTCCACTTCTATTTGAATAACATTGGCCTAGAGCCTCAGGACTTCCATTTATCTTGGCAAAGAAATTGCAAGATAAACTTCACATTTATGTTTCCATGAGATTCACTCACATACGCTGCTACTACAAATGGTTTCATTTCGACAATTTCTACTGCGTTAACGATGCTGTAGTTTTTCCAGCAGATTTTTTTAACAATTGTCACTGGCTCCATATTTATTACTGTGTCTTCTTCTGATTTTTAGATCCAAAGAACTGTAGGAAAAAGATTGTTATTGTAGTTGGTGGTAAAAGACACCAGACGACGAAGTTCGTTACATGGGTGTTGTGAGTGGTGATACTAAAAAAGAGAGAACAAATAACTAAGAAAAAATGGTTCAAATGGCTCTGAGCACTATGGGACTTAACGTCTGAGGTCATCAGTCCCCTAGAACTTAGAACTACTTAAACCTAACTAACCCAAGGACATCACACACATCCATGCCCGAGGCAGGATTCGAGCCTGCGACCGTAGCGGTCGCGCGGTTCCAGACTGTAGCGCCTAGAACCGCTCGGCCACCTTGGCCGGCAATAACTAAGAACTGGTTGCAGATTCGCTAGTCAACGTAACGAAATTGAGTTACGGCTTCTAGTGAATTTTGTACGACATGAAATGACGTTAGAAGAGAACCACCATAATCATACCGTTATTTGAAAACCCGTGTATACGCTGCTCTCGGTAACGAACTCCAGAAATGACCCTCTAATTTTATAAAAGGTAATTACAGAAGAGGTTACGGCGATGTGCTATTGGGTAACCCTAGTCGGATGCCCAATCTTCGTTACAGGTCATATTGACTGAAAGGTTTTTTAATCACCCACTTTTACTAAACGCTAGGTCAATTACCTATCGTTAAAGATTGCAGAATTTTCTGACCTCTTGAGTACTAGGTGCTTGGGCTTAATAACCACAGTTGCCGAAGAAAAACGCAGACTGTTCCTACACTCGGAGCTTTTAGAGGATGGAACATTTTGTATTTTTCATGGGACGTTACAGAGAGCGGCCTAGAATCCAAATAAAACCTATTGTTTCGCTAACGTGTTATGGGCGCGCAAAGAGGACCGCTCGTAGCGTGCACTGAATTGCGTAAGGAGGACTGATAACACCGACATCTACTTAGTGGATCAGATAGTAGAACCGACTACAGAACTACAGCGGCGCCAATTTGGTTATCATGCCATGAGTAGATAGGAACTGTGGTATCAGAGGGAACGAAATCACCGACGCTCTCGCTAAGAAGGCTGTCCATAACGGGGCAAAGACCCCCTTGCCATACGTAGACCTTCTCGAAGATGGACGGGGGCAAATCATACCGTCGAGGAATAAAAAGAGGAGCTATTATAGCAACATAGAGGAAGACATTATCCACATGTAGTGTGTAACATAATTGTAGAGCCGTGGCACACATTCGTGACGAGGCATTTTGTATGACATATCCTATATCCGCACCCATCGTCTAGTGGTAGTGAGTTTCACTAGTAAGCAGAACGTCCCGCGTTCCAATCCAGACATAGTGTAAATTGTAAATAAAAACCAGCAGGAATGTCGGCCGAAGACTTCCGGCGTAAGGAGTCACCCTTGTTCTGCCAGTTGCTTTGTCAAAGAGGAGCGGACAAAGGCTCGGAGCACCCTCTTGCCCTTGGGATGAGAAACTGCCGCTAAAAGGCGGAAGAATCAGGAATGATCAACTGCATGAGGATGTAGAAGGCAATGTAAACCGCTGCATTAAAGAGACACTATGTATATCCACAGGACTCGCGGCCTGTAACTGTGAAAGTGTCTTGATGATCTCTTCATTGGCAAAAATTTCGGAATTAGTCCTCTTTGAGGATCTCTGGGAGGAATCTTCCTAAGATGAAAAAAAAAGATTAAATTGTTAACGGTAGCCGGCCGGGGTGGCCGAGCGGTTCTAGGCGCTACAGCCTGAAACCGCGCGACCGCTACGGTCGCAGGTTCGAATCCTGCCTCGGGCATGGATGTGTGCGATGTCCTTAGGTTAGTTAGGTTTAAGTAGTTCTAAGTTCTAGGGGACTGATGACCTCAGAAGTTAAGTCCCATAGTGCTCAGAGCCATTTGAACCATTTGTTAACGGTAGGGTAACATTCTACGAGCCAGAGCGGGGAATCTCAGCAGCCTGGGAGTGGCGGGGAAACCAGAGAGTTCGAAATGGCAAATGCAAAGGCTCTGTCTAGATATAGTACAGGTCAGTGAAGTGAAATGGAAAGAAAAATTTCTGGTCAAATATATGGTAGTAACAGTAGTTGAAAATAGTATGACGGGAGTAGGATTCGATATCACTAAGAAGGCAGGGCAGAGATTAAATTATTCGAGAAAAGGTACTTAAATTTTAAATTCTGTTTGATTTTTCATTGTTACCTTAGATCTGTGTTACAATAACAGTTCATTCACATTATCTGTACGGTAACAAAAATTAAAATGTGTGGAAATTAGATTTTATTATTAATTCCATTGCACCTTACAGTAATATCAGTACATCTTACTGCGTGCGGTGTTTTTGGCGTAGTTGATTTAATAATTTAACTAAACATGGCATAAAATTAACGTCCAACGTAACTAACTGTGGAGAGGAATTTAAACTTTGCCTAGCTTTGACTATTCATGCGAAACCTTTATGGTCAGCTAATTAGTAACTGCGCTCTTTAGCGTAGTAAGTATTAGCTAAGCTAGTTGATTGAGATGAGGACCCTCCCGCACACACGTCATTGATTGGCTGCCGTGTACGACCGTAACTCCATAAAGGTGCATTTCTGACTTGCGGTTGTTTGAAAATATCTGCCCGATTACATGTCCTTGACACTGACGTGGCACTATTACCGAATTGTTATTCTCTGGTCGACACGATGTTTTTTCTTTTAGAAACTCGTACCTGCGGGTAGTCTCCAACATTAGGGGAAATTGATGCTGGCTGAATACTCTCTAGAGTAAAAATGACGGATCGAGCAGCGTCAGCTGAGTGGTAGATTCGCCACCTGCGGGGGACGCCGGGCGAAGACGGCGGGGGCATCGGCGGTTAACGCGCAAGAGCCCGGCTACCTAATCGCCCCGCCTATTGTTCGGCACGCTTTCGCCAAAGCTTTATCGACGTGAAAGCTCTCCCGGTACCGTTAACCGGGAGCCTTCCTGTATTTAACCACTTTGTGCTACTGTGCCGTGTAGGAAGGTCTTTCTCCACATATCCATTACATTAGCATACTCGTGTTGTACGTGGCTGGCTGATGCTCACATCGTGCGGCGATCGCACATCAGCAGCCGATCCGTACTGTCTGTGTTAGCATCTCGAAATATTTTGCAAGCGGGTGCAATTACAGTATTTGCTGTATTTATCGGCTGGGCTGTGTTCATGTAAAGTCAGAGTTCCACGCCAAGTTTTTCTTTGTTACAAAGTAGAATATAGGGATGTTTCTAGATATTCGTCCGGTTTTTTCCTGTTTGGACATACCGAACTACACCAGCGATTCTCAGTTTGTTTTAATTTGGAAATTATGTGTAGTCTTCTGTATGTTACAGTTTTAGTGTTTCGCTTGCGAGCGCGTTCGTGGTCATAACAAGGATCTCCGAACAATAAGGCTTCACCGCTGTTACAATGCTGACTGACGAATTTTAGTGGCATTGTCACTAGTCGTTTTTAGGTCTAAGTAATTTCCGGCACTTGCGACCGCAAAAGCTGTGATAATTTCTGGCGTCATCATAATATGTTATGTAACAACATAATAGCTCATAACGTAACTAAGAGAGAATTTTGTAGAGTGTCATAGTTTTATTTCAGTTCAGCCCGTGATAGATTACGAGTATATCACTGCGTCCAGAACACAGGATTTCGAGTGCAATCTTGGATATGTTGTACTGACTAGAGATCTATAAGGAAAATGCTACCCACACCACATCAGCAAGTCTTTCATCCTCATGAACGCGCGGACATCAAAAATTTTGTAAACGACTTTAAACCGTTCGCTGTGCTGGGGCTCTCATGGTAGTCTTGCGCCTTTCCCGAGTTTTTGTCTGCTGAATTCGACCGCATAATCTACGTTATAGAGACGAACGCAGATGTCGGTCATGGTATTTTAATACAATGCAGTCTTTCACATTTTTTAAATATTTTCCTTAAGTTTAAGCCTTCTGTCTTAATTATTGGAACGGATTTAGGGATATCTCTTGTAGAATATTTATTCATCATTGCGAAGTCAATGAATTCGTGTTGCAGGTTGTGGCGCATATTGTTAAATTTTAGTCATGTAGTTGGTTCACCCTAAAGTAAGTTATTTCACCATAATGTTAAATCATCTTACCGTGCTACATTTCTCAATATATAGTAAGAGCGGCCATTTTGTCCTGTTATATAGAGGGTGTTGCGAAACCCGACGGCAAAATTTCAGGAATGTATTCCTCATATACCAAGAAGAAAAGAAGTCTAGTAAACATGGGCTCAAAAGTGTGTACCTTAAGAGCTGTAAGCACTTGTTCAATAGAAGAGATGGGTTTCACAGCGGCGAAGATCAACAAGTGCTCACAATTCTTAAGGTATGCCTTTTTGAGTCCATGTTTATTAGACTTACTTTCTTATTGTTATATGAAGAACCCGTTCCTGGAGTTTTTCCGTCAAGTTTTGAAAGACCCTTTATATCTAATGGAAACATTAACCATCTCTCGAACTGTATACAAACAGGTGTCACAATATGGGACGTAGATTCCAGTGGAGCGAGTATTGAAACAGTCTCGTCGCTTTGTGGCAGTTTACAGTAATTACGTGTGACATTTGTTACTACGGATGAAACAAGCGTGACTCAGAAGTAAGGGAGCTTGTGGTACTACGGAAGCAGGATATACGTGTCAAAGTGCGGGAAACCCAAGGTCGCCATATCTCCATCTGCAGCTCTTGCAAATGTCATCACCACATCTGCTACCTCGAGGGTAGTGCGCGTTCAAACCAAAGTAGCAGCACTGCATTTCGAGTTTGTAATAATAATGACCTAAACAACAATAATAATAATTGTTATCGATTGCTTGCAACATAAAAATAGACGAAAATCGTAATATTGTCACTGTCCTGTAACTTTTAAAAACAAATTGTTAATCCGACAATCCCCCTCGTCGGGTGCTTGTGTCCGCAATGTCAGCATCACTGCAGGTATTTGCTTTCGCGCAGACCTCTGTTTGCGTGGGCGCTGGACGATGTAAATGTCTTTTCAGGCGCCACAGATTCCATTTTTTAAAATAAAAGACCAGTAGTATAGGTATTTTCTTCTTCATTTGTGGGTGTTTGTGTCCCCATTACAAGTCACCTCTGTAGTTTAGTGATGCAGCCACCATCGCAAAGTCTATAAACTTGCCTACGTTTTTCTGAAAATACATTTGCGCTAGACGACTGCTATGACCTTCATCTCCAACATAGTGCACAGTCTGTTTTGACGTACAACCCATTTTCAGGTGGGTCTATTATACCTTGCCGCATTGCTAAATGAATTTTCATATACACCTTTAAAGATCTCGATGTTTTACTCTTAATGCGAAGGAAAACTTTTACAAGGAAATCCTTTAAAGTGTCTGACAGGCTTCGGTACAAATTAATCAATCTTTTTCAATACGTGCATTATTTTGACCTGGTATGTTTATGATGTTTCGTGGTCAGTGAGAGTCGTGGACGCGAAGAAAAAAGATTCACTGTCGTTTGTTATTCGCCTCGCGGAAGATTATTCGCATCTTGACGCCTTCATCTACAACTGCAATTAAACGACTCCTGCTCTAAACTGTTTGCTAACAATAACAGCTCACAAATATTATTTTTATCCAGTTTCTTATTTGGAGAGTATTGAGACCTTCGTGCCTCCGTAAGAGTAGCGTCCCGCTTCCCACCTTAGGCCATCAGGTTGGCAGTTCTGCAACAAAGAAACAAAAATAGTGCCAATAATGTTAACAAGTAAATATGTATAGAAATTGCGTCATAGCTCTCACTCTATTATGACCACATACGCACGCGATGCAGTTTCGTACTACGAATTTCCGCCGTCATAGCTTTAAATTAGACTGAAAATGTAGTTCACTCAACATATGAACACACAAAAGGGGGAAATTTTATCTGGACCCAGTTTAAGCTTCCCAGTTGTGCTCTCGTAACGAAGAGGTTGTGGCATAATTTACTCATGGCATTACACTTACACAATGGGATATCTTTGCTGCTAGGGCATCGAACCAATTTTGGTTTCATGTCTATTCCATAATGTACTGATAATATACAATTTTCTTTCGGTTCTATATTTTTTTTTAACACTTAACATGCTGTTTACAGTTGAAAAACAATGTGTCACTAAATACTCAGGAAATCGCACATAATGCCGTTGCTTCATGATTGGTTGGATTATTGAACCATTTATTAGTCAAAGGAGACAACGCCTACTAAGAATGTTGTTTCAGAACGAAACAGTGGGCTACCTGCCACTGTTCTTTTTATTAAATCAGTACTGGGGATTGGTTGGTAAGAGGTGCAATCAATGCAACGGAACTTCTGCTGGACCTTAGGTAAACAAAGCTTGTTAATCCTATCGTAAAGTCAAAATCAAACGGTAAGGTGCTTCTTCGGTAGCTAAGAATTTCACTTCTTCAGTAATTATTACATAAGCTGGAACTTGACTGTGGGAAAGGTCTGTAAACGGTGTGTTACGCGAGTGCTGCGGCGGAGATCCTGTTCGGGAAGCATCGCTTGTTGTGCGCGGCCATGACTGAGCTTTACATGGCAGCGGACACTAGATAGCTGTGGCTCCCGTAAGTAACACGTGGACACCAGCAAGTGCAGAGAAGGCGGAGGCCCGAGGTCATGAGAATGGTGCAATTGTGCAACACCCTTACTCGTGTGTGTGTGTGTGTGTGTGTGTGTGTGTGTGTGTGTGTGTACACACACTTAACGTCATACGATTCTTACTCCCTATCTTCAGATGATACGGCAGATACTTCACATGCACGTTTGCAAGAAATAATTGAGAAAATGAAATCAGTCGTTTTTTTTTACCTCGAGAAGCAGCGTAGAATTCAGAGAACTTGTTTTCATGCCATGCCATGCCATGCCATGAACGCGACAACATTAACAATATAATGACGTCCATTTCTACAGGACCAAACAAGGCGACAGGGTCAATGACGCTTTGGACTCACATTTAAGACAGTTGGGCTCAAATCGCGATCTGTTCTTCCAGGTTTAGATCTTCCACATCGGCGCATACAGATATGATTTTTCTAGGAGGTCAAGGCTCGTTGTTCATCTTAGCGAACTAGAACTCGGTCTCTGTTGACCTCGAAGTCACGGTATGAACTCCAAGCCTTCTGTTTTCGTTTACTAGACAAAGCGGGAAACTCTAGGACTCGTGCGCCGCCTGCTTTAGATCAGTCTCGTCGAAAAACTGAGCGCTTTCAGGCGTCCTACGAAATTTTTTTTGCTCCACCCGGGGTTCTTCAGACGAGTTCCACTGTTTCAGACCGGTTTAATAAGCTGACCTATGATCGCGGCCGAAAGGGGTGGACGATGAAGGGTCATAGGTCGTATTGCTATCGTGAGAGGTCAAACCTGTGACGTCTGACCCGCTAGACATGGCAGTTCTGACAGAGGGGGAAGGGGGTGGGGGTTAGCTCGCTCGCTCGCTTAGCCGTCCCCCGCCCCCGCCTCACCGGAGTGAATCACGCGCCCGTTGCGTCAGGAACTTGTATTTGATTTGTGGCACTACCGGAAACCCGGCCTGCTTTCGCAAATCGGCCGTGAGCCACTGTGAGCGCGGACCGTTCACTGTGAAAATACCCTGCACCGTTAACCGTGAATCGACGCTACGCATCTGACGCTTGACATGCATCGCGTTTTGTCAGAAAGGTGCTGAAGATAAACCTGATCGTCGACTGACAGAACGGACCGCAATAGTTACTGTTACAGGATGGTGAAGCAGCGTAAAACATCGTTGTGAGTTCCTGATACCTCCAATCGTCAAAATTTTCCTGTTTCACATTGAGGATCCTGCAAGGTTTTGACTTGTGACCTTTCATATCAAATAATTACAGCAGCTATGCTCTGATCCAGGCGCGCAGTTGTGCCTGATAGGAACGACTTAAGTTGCAGGAAAGCAGCAGAACCGACCGGTAGTATGATCTTCCCACGGCTCAGTTTTGCTATAATATGCTAATAAGCGTTGGTTTCCTCAACAAAAACGTGTACTGACGTATCTTTCTACTGTAATTAAGTATCCTGCTTAACTACTGACGATTAAATTTCTGCTCAGTTCAGAGTCCGTATAATTATAAATTATTCGCCGGTGCAAGGTAGTGCATTGATTCTTGTCTCAGAGGTAGCTTGTTCGTACACAGGACATTGATGCTGAAGCACAGTTCCCAGTCACCAGACTATTTCGTGCCATGAAGGTATCGGACGGATTCACCATCCTCCTTTCTTTTACTTGGTCTGTGTGACCAGAACGGATCATCCTTCTGTTTTCATACTCGTTATGTAGCAATCTCAAGACCAAATACTCAACATAGTCATCTATGCGACACTGATGTCTTATTATACATTTATTATATTTGGAACGTGTAATGCTTGTGACACGGATTCAACGGCGTCGTTGGTTGCACCAGATGTGCAGGCTCAGAGAGATTCGTACTGGACGGAAAGTAACGGTTGGTCGTCGTCTTACCGCCAGTTCATTTATACATCGTGTCCTGTAAATCCCACCATGAAGAAGAGGCTTCGCGGATATGGAGAGACTCAAGTCAAACATTCATAGACAGAAAGGACCATTGCAGGTTGCTACTCTCTCTCTCTCTCTCTCTCTCTCTCTCTCTCTCTCTCTCTCTCTGTGTGTGTGTGTGTGTGTGTGTGTGTGTGTGTGTGTGTGCTTTGACAAATTGCGCAGTAAAGTGTCAATAAAATCTCGTAAGTAAGATAGGTCAAGTACATTGTCATTTTTTTATTTAGGTAAGCCATTGTTTTCAGGTAGTTCTATCGGGACGAAATATTTTTGAAAGTGTATATTCTATCCAAATTTTATGCTTAAAAATACGTCAGTGACGACTTAACATTGTTTATTTGCAAAAGGAGTGCACTTTACGTTCATTTGTTAGCGATGGCTCACTGTTTCCTGGTGGACGAATTAACAAAACATTACTGTGAAACGTAACAGAAATACAGATTTAAAAGATCCAAATTGTTTCAGTTTATGATACTAAGATTTTCGCAACTCTTTTTTTTTTGCAATAATGAAGCGTAACAACCACAAAAATTAATATGTGATTCAGCACAATGTAAAATTAATTTTATTGTCGGCATACTACAGCACGTCAACAATGTTAAGGATGGCCCTTATCATTTCTGTCGTTACATAGTGACGCAAATTCACGTTATCTATGGTAAGGAACATTACTGATCACTGTTTTCGTGCTTAAATAATTATTCATATTTATTTGATCAGCAACAACTTGGAAAGTCCATTTGATTTAGGAACATATTCGGGATCTTTGAGTCGTAGTTATCCACATTATCCTCGGATTTGTACAAGTTGTACCTGAAAAGCATTTTCCTGGTACGAAATCCAAGCACGTTTGTACTACTGTCAGCCATATTTTTGGCACTTACTGCTGTTTACATGCACACGTCTGACTAAGTTGCCACTGGTGGGGAGGTGAAATTGGAGATAGAGCATGTTGTACATGCAAGAAATCTGTTTCTCGTCGACTGATTCTTACCACTGTTCACAGCTGAGGTCTTCAATTCTGTCCGCAGCTCGTGGTCTAGTGGCTAGCGTTGCTACCTCTGGATCACGGGGTCCCGGTTTCGATTCCCGGCTTGGTTGGGGATTTTCTCTGCCCGGGTGTTTATCTTGTCCTCGTCATTTCATAATCATCATCATTCGTGGCAGTGCCTAGATTGGGCTGTGTAAACAGACTGGAGTGTGTAAAAATTGGGACTTTGTACGGGCGCTGATGACCGCGCAGTTGAGCGCCTCGCAAACCAAACATCATCATCGTCATCTTCAATTCTGAATGAATACGTTTCACATGCGCGGCTACTCATCCTAAGGCTTCCCTCGGTTTCGCTTTAGAGGAAAACCACGAAACGATTGGTTCAAATGGCTCTGAGCACTATGGGACTTAACATCTATGGTCATCAGTCCCCTAGAACTTAGAACTACTTAAACCTAATTAACCTAAGGACAGCACACAACACCCAGCCATCACGAGGCAGAGAAAATCCCTGACCCCGCCGGGAATCGAACCCGGGAACCCGGGCGTGGGAAGCGAGAACGCTACCGCACGACCACGAGATGCGAAAACCACGAAACGCTCCATCAACAAGTCCCCGTCCGATTTTCTGCTATGGTTCATATACTTCACGACTGCTATCCTTCCATAGGAAGCAGATGCAAAAGACGTATTGCCGGCAGGTGCGAGAGGGAATGAGGCAGTGATCCCGTGCGTATCGGCTCCAGCGCTAGTGCAGAATCATTCTCAGGTGCCTGGAAGCAGTGTGTCGTCTCACTCGCGGCGCCGTGTTTTATTCAGGGAGCGCACGCATGCATCATTGAAGCTGCCGCCATGTGCCAGAGGCCGCCCACGCACTGCTTCTAATATTCACACTCCCACCACGTGGCTGGTCGGCAAGCTCTATTCGCCGTGTTCGCTTTCCTCTAGCTGATTTGTCCTGCGTTCCCTTACCTATTTTACTGCTGCTTGGCCATCGTTACTGCCGCCTCCGCTGCCGCTACCACCCACCACTACCACTACTACGCCACCATCACCATATGGATACTTTTCTCTCGTGTTTAACACCTGTTCTCTACATAGCCCTGTATTTTAGCGCTATAGTCTATTTTTTCTGTCGTATGCTAATGGTTTCAACATCATGTAACTACTTCACTCAATATCTCTACAGTGTTTCCAGGTTTTAACGCAAATTTCTTGTGCTGGCTCTTTTCGTAGCATCTGTATATAAATTAAAATCGTTAAAAAAACGCCTTTTGCATGCTGTACATCAAGCTTTTTATTTATTTTGTGCGCCCTGACGCGTTTCGCGTTCGTTACAGGGCATCTTCAGTGGGTGTTCCAAAATATTTCATTGTTTTTTCGTTTGCACATATAGTTCATCGTTTGCACTTGTAGGTTATAGATTTAAACCGGTTCATTGAGGTTTGTATAATAAAGTGGAAAACTAATTCCTTATCCTTAAGCCAAACAGCTTTCTCTTTAAGTGGCAAACTGGATGGTCACTGTCATTAACGTATAGCTCTTTAACTGCCATTTACTATGCGTCTAGTGTCAATCGTTTCTGCAGGTGTTATCAACTTTCTCAGCTTTTGCTTTCAACTGTGTGTGTGTGTGTGTGTGTGTGTGTGTGTGTGTGTGTGTGTGTGTGTGTGAGAGAGAGAGAGAGAGAGAGAGATACTGCTAAATGAAAAAGTGAATATGACTAACCACTCACTGTTTACACCGGATGTATATGAGTCAGGAGGAAAGGTATATGCATTGAGGGATGATAGCATTAGTGATTCTGAATAAAAAAAAACTCCATATGGGCAATATGCGATGTTCCGTGTTCCGAATGGTTTCCGAGATAGAACACATGTAATATAACTTTTCTATGATTTCTTGAATTACTCGAAACCCGCACCCTCCTGCGAAAATATGTCGCAGTACAAAATTACATTCAGTTTCCTACAAAAAAAGACCTATTCATGTTCTCTAGGACTTACAGTTTGCCAAAAGAGGGCGTGAGGATACTGAAAACCTGGCGCGACGCGCAAGCGCTGTAGCTTAGTAGCCCAATTTGAAGTAGGTTCCCGACATGATGGAACACCAGTGTCCTGTAGCAAACTGTTCGTCTCAGCACTACCATCGTACGTTGTGAACAAAAAGGACGTTTCAATAACACGGAAAATAAGTACCAAAGTATTATTAAAACGTTCTTTATCAGAAATCATTCACAATAGCGCATATGTCCATATGAAGTTTTTTGTTTAGAGTCACTTATACTATCACCACTCAAACCCTGTACCTTTCCTCCTGAGTCACACTAACAGAACTTTAAAAATAGTAAATTAAACGCTGTATTATAAAAACCTCAATGAACTGTTTTAAACCTAGAACCTATATGTGTAAACGAAAGAATCGTGTATTATTTCATGACACTCACTGATGATGCCATGTAACTAAGGCGAAACGCGTTTGCGTTTGAGTGCACAAGATAAATAAAAAAACTTTATGCGAAGCATACAAAAGGCGTTTCCTTTTGAACTACTGTCATTTCCAGTTTTTACAGTATTCTGAAAGGACGATATTTACAATGCTTAGAAAATTTTAGAAGATCGTGGTTTGCTCACAGCTGTATTGTCACTTTATTAAGCAACCAGCTCGGGTATAATGTGGCATCATCAATCAAATGCATGACAAGTCATAACTGCATCATACTATAAACCAAAATGGCATGGTGCTTGTTGATAGTTAGGATTTGACATAATCTCACTATTGCTGTTACAAACAATCCTTTTGGGAGAACATCCGCAACTGAGCATTATAGCAGAGGTTGAAAATACCGCTTCAGTTGTAAATTACTTTAATTTCACAGTCCGAAACCGGTCGTGTGAAAATAAGTAATTTACAACTGCAGCGGTATTTTCAGCCTCTGCTATTGCTGTGACATTATTTCTGAGGATGGTCCATTTCTAACCGAAACTGGTTGCTTAATAAAGTGACACTACAGCTGTGTACAAATTATGATTTTCCAAATATTTCTAGTTTATGCCTGCCCCTATATTTTGTCCCTACCTCTCGTGTGCTGTATGTCAACTCGATGGGTAACTTCCCGTGCTGCAACTATTCTTGCCGTAAAACGCCAACGAGTGCGCGGTATAAGTCTGGAATGACCCTTCGAGGTATGTAAACAGACTCCATAGTGTGCAACAAACCACGTTGTTCCTTTCACGCTCTGATAAACTCCACTGAGAATGCCTGTTTATTCTTACCATCATTACACAGTTAGCTATGAGTAGCGATTTCTTGTGGTCAAAAACATTGAATAAAAGGAAACTCCTGTTTGGTGTTTCGCTGTGTCACGCATTGCACTGTCCGCAGCCACAAATCCTTTAATCAGTTGGTCGCTGTTTCGTGATTGCTATTTCGACTCGATGGAACTGCGAACTTCTTATGCGGCCCTGCAACACTTCGACTGTCTATCAGTATCTTTTACATTACATGACGGCACCCATCGTGACTGCAGATACTGTCAGACGGAACTTACTGAAACTCAGTGTGCCCTGTCTTCATCGGGACTGACATCGAAGGGTGGCTTTCCTAGTTTCTGAGTCCTGTATTTTGTGTTCTGTCTCCTACTGTTAACAACCACAACCCCTACCACAGAGTAGAATCAGGTCCCGTGACGTTCAGACATAATTGTCTGCCATGCTTTTGTCAGATGAAAACCGTCAAGACGCACATCCAACGAGAGGAGGTCCTTAGCTGTCCAGCTGTCGCTCTTGTTACGGAAATGGTCCGTATCTAGAACCAATGAATTATTTTATGCCATTTGCGTTATTCAAGATGTAAGGAATTTCATCTATCCAGAGCATCGACCAGAGGAATGAAAAGCAGAAGTCATTTGGTACTGAGTGTCTATAAGACGGAGATGGATGGTACGCGTATTAGACTTTGTGAAGCTGCCATTTCTGGTTCCGTTGTTGTTGAAGAGCGTTGACAGAGTGTATATCGTAAGTTTCTCAAGAACTAAAATTATAGTTTCGACAGTGATTAAGCTCTAAAATCCGAACTTTTATGTCACCTTATGACAGTTAAAACTGTAGTTACGGCACTCGGCGTGCTTCGTGTGTGTAATTGTACTCGTGCTCAGTAACCATATCGACACACCTCCGTTTCAAAACAGTAACGTGTCACAACGTATGCGATCTGATGTCTTCCCGGTATATGACGTCTATTTCAAAAGTAAGGTCCGATCGGTCGCGAAATGGAAACCACTGTGAGAATGAAAAATATTCTGTTTGCTACAGTTACATACACCTTCCAGCTGTTTCTCTACAGCCGCTCCGACTTACAAATTTGTCCTAGCTTTGTACAACCTTTCCACTACCCTCGTCATAGAAGGCAGCCGCCTGTGCTTTCCGTCAATTCTCTACTCTTGTCGACAGCTCGTTGACTGTGCCAAAATGTTGTCTTCAAAGCCAGCGGTTCATGTGAGTAGCGATGAAACTCAGGGCATCCAGTTACGGGCTGTGTTGTGAGTCATGAAACACATGCCAACGAAAATGCTGCAGGAGCATCTTCATTGCCCCTGCAGAGTACAGCCAAGAATTATCATGAAGAAGGAACTGCATGACAATTGTGTTACGTGAGCTGCATGACAGCAAGCGAAATCTCTCACTTGGCCCTCATACATTGCGGGAGACACAGTTTAGCTAGGCATCTTTATGTGCTCACTGTACGCTCGGAACTGAAAAGAGCGACGTGGTACGATCGACGGGCATACTAGAAACACTGCCTAACACACGTGTGCAAAGCTTTATCGGATTTTCACTGTGGCTTCCATTTCGCGCCCGATCGGATATTACTTTCCGAATAGTCCTCGCATTTCAAAATTGTTGGATTCTCGATTGTTCGCCAAGAAAAAATCAGACTTGGAGCCATCTCCAGATGGATCCTGATGATTGGAACAAGTCAGTTTGCTGGTGTGTTGTGGAGAACTGAAGTAGTGACCGGGTGGACACCCCAGAATTCTACCTGTCATGATATGATTTGCCTTGTATGATTAAATTTCGGAGGAAAAGAGTACCTGTGTTGTACAACGCACGCTTCTGTTAAATTAAGAAAACATTTTTTCTACACTCCTGGAAATGGAAAAAAGAACACATTGACACCGGTGTGTCAGACCCACCATACTTGCTCCGGACACTGAGAGAGGGCTGTACAAGCAATGATCACACGCACGGCACAGCGGACACACCAGGAACCGCGGTGTTGGCCGTCGAATGGCGCTAGCTGCGCAGCATTTGTGCACCGCCGCCGTCAGTGTCAGCCAGTTTGCCGTGGCATAAGGAGCTCCATCGCAGTCTTTAACACTGGTAGCATGCCGCGACAGCGTGGACGTGAACCGTATGTGCAGTTGACGGACTTTGAGCGAGGGCGTATAGTGGGCATGCGGGAGGCCGGGTGGACGTACCGCCGAATTGCTCAACACGTGGGGCGTGAGGTCTCCACAGTACATCGATGTTGTCGCCAGTGGTCGGCGGAAGGTGCACGTGCCCGTCGACCTGGGACCGGACCGCAGCGACGCACGGATGCACGCCAAGACCGTAGGATCCTACGCAGTGCCGCAGGGGACCGCACCGCCACTTCCCAGCAAATTAGGGACACTATTGCTCCTGGGGTATCGGCGAGGACCATTCGCAACCGTCTCCATGAAGCTGGGCTACGGTCCCGCACACCGTTAGGCCGTCTTCCGCTCACGCCCCAACATCGTGCAGCCCGCCTCCAGTGGTGTCGCGACAGGCGTGAATGGAGGGACGAATGGAGACGTGTCGTCTTCAGCGATGAGAGTCGCTTCTGCCTTGGTGCCAATGATGGTCGTATGCGTGTTTGGTGCCGTGCAGGTGAGCGCCACAATCAGGACTGCATACGACCGAGGCACACAGGGCCAACACCCGGCATCATGGTGTGGGGAGCGATTTCCTACACTGGCCGTACACCACTGGTGATCGTCGAGGGGACACTGAATAGTGCACGGTACATCCAAACCGTCATCGAACCCATCGTTCTACCATTCCTAGACCGGCAAGGGAACTTGCTGTTCCAACAGGACAATGCACGTCCGCATGTATCCCGTGCCACCCAACGTGCTCTAGAAGGTGTAAGTCAACTACCCTGGCCAGCAAGATCTCCGTATCTGTCCCCCATTGAGCATGTTTGGGACTGGATGAAGCGTCGTCTCACGCGGTCTGCACGTCCAGCACGAACGCTGGTCCAACTGAGGCGCCAGGTGGAAATGGCATGGCAAGCCGTTCCACAGGACTACATCCAGCATCTCTACGATCCTCTCCATGGGAGAATAGCAGCCTGCATTGCTGCGAAAGGTGGATATACACTGTACTAGTGCCGACATTGTGCATGCTCTGTTGCCTGTGTCTATGTGCCTGTGGTTCTGTCAGTGTGATCATGTGATGTATCTGACCCCAGGAATGTGTCAATAAAGTTTCCCCTTCCTGGGACAATGAATTCACGGTGTTCTTATTTCAATTTCCAGGAGTGTATTTTTATGAACTGGATAAATGAAATGTTATATATTTGCAGCTAATGCCGTATCTATCTCTCAACTTGCATAGTTCACTGCTTCTATCCAGGTTAGAAACTAGGTTGAGAATTTTGCGTTACGAGTTTTTGTGATGGATGGATCGGAAGTCCAGCGCCAAACTCCCTGTTAGGAAGAGGAGAATTTTCTACATAGGAGTCTGCTTTCTTTAGACAATGTTGATTGAACCCGATTTTTGTACATAATTTCATAGATTTGAGTTTTAACCTCAGAATAGTGGGTACGCTATCCCACACCTGGCCGGACGGCAGTATGCCTAAGTTTAGTAACGCTGTTTAGAACTAGAAAAAATTAATACAAGCAGTTAGTGCGGATGAAATCACTAACCTTTATGAATTTTTCGATCAATATGACCTACTGCTACATTTATCTGTTGCATATTATTTGGCTAAAATGAAAACTGTATTCCCAAGGAGTGTAGATCAGTTAGATTCTTGGGTTTGAAGAAGAATAAAGCTGGTGTGAAGATGATGGACTGCTATTTATTCGATGGAATAAGCGATACTCAGACGAGATATAGAATATAATTTACTATACACATCTACCACATCGCGTTAGTGAAATATGTTACTCGGTGTTGTAACATTATACATTATTCATGCGAAGAGAGAGATATGGACGTACTCGCAACTTTCTCTCCTTTTAGTGTTCACATTGCGGTTGCCAACAGAAGTGTACAAAAGCCGCGGAGGCCGCACCGCACACGTCGGCTGAACGTCTGCCTTTTAAAGACGTCCAACAAAGAAGCCACAGCGAAGACGACTGTCTTTAATCGAACCGCACGCCCCGTGTTTTAATAACCGGCAAGGCCAGGCGGGGCGCGTGCGCCGGGAACAGCTGGCTATTATGCCACGGGCCGGGACCGCCTGTTTATTCAGACACGTTTTCGTGTGCGGCGCTTCTTCCTTAATTGCAGTCTCGGTGTTGAGTATCACCGCCTCACCTCGCGCCGTCTCTCCATCGTTTCCCGGCGCACCTGGCTCGACCGGAGATTAAGAAACAGGCACTCGGGCAATCCTTCTACTGCCCCTTCCCCTCTTTTTCTCCACTCTCTCTCTCTCTCTCTCTCTCTCTCTCTCTCTCTCTCTCTGTGTGTGTGTGTGTGTGTGTGTGTGTGAGAGAGAGAGAGAGAGAGAGAGAGAGAGAGAGACGGACGTATCCACGATCCCAGAAGATTCCAGAGTGGCCAGCAATATTCCTTTGCATACAATCACGAATTTGTGCAACGTTTTACGATATAGTATCCACAATTCTCCGAATATTATTGATTAATAAGTTATTACGCCTTACCTAGATCTTGTTCTGTACCACTACCTATAAAGTAGTCCCCCTTGGCTGCAAGTACACCGATCCCTGTTTTGCCATTCGTGAAATGCATCTTGGAAGTCTTTCTTTGTGATGGTGTTTGGTACTCTCGAGTGCGATTCAGATTGAATCTCCTACTCTGTATTAAATTTTCGACTCTTCGTGGTTTTCATTTGGAGGAAAAGAAAGGAGTCACACGGAGTGAAGCTAAGTCTAGAGAAGAGGTTGCTAACCTTCCTCAGACTATCACCCCTGAGTGAAATCCGATATTAGTTACTACACCCACCATCAACATTAGCAGATAACTAAACTTTAGAATGAACAAGAATTTTATTCGAACACTTCTATTTTTAAAATGATGAAAGACAAATCATTTATTTTCTGTACGTGTTTTATTATACGAAGAACTAGTCAGTGTCACAGACAGCCGCTTCTGTTTATGTTGTTCCACTCTTTACCTCTGTATTAGAGAAATTGAAAGAATACAAGCTGCCAAGATTTTGTGTGTGACAACTGCTACCAATATAATAATAATAATAATAATAATAATAGTTCTGTGTATGCCTTACAACTATGAAGTAGCCATAGCGCAGTTGCTATTGTGTTGTGCTGTAATTAATTCGTTTATTTGTTGCGAAGTGAACAATGAAGCAATTTCTGACCTACAAGACGGAGAAGACATATTCATGAGATATATTAGTTTTTTGAAAGAGATGCATGGTACAAAATAGAATACATGAATGTATTGGGCGGACTGTTTGAGGAAGTGATGTTCATACATTCGTTTCAATAGCTGTACACATTCTGTCATCCGTTAATGCTAGAATAAAAAAAGTAATTATTGGTAACTTATGTAATCAGTAGTGTAGTTCTACAAAGTAATGATAATAATCATGATCTCTTAATAAGAATTTAGTTTTGTGAGCGAAACACAGTCGAACGCTTTTGTTTTTACCCCTCAGGAAATTTCATTTTACCCCTTGTGGGTAATGAAACCCTGGACGGGAACCGCAAGTGTACAGAGTGTTTTCTCCTCACTTATTCTCGCAAACGTCTTACAACATTGAAATAGAACTCCCTCTATATTTTCTCCTCACTTACTACCGCGACTTTTTCTTAACCGTGTGATCAGTAGGGATAAACTACTTACTAACAAGCTCGCTAGTGGAGGTACATAGTAGCAATATTATCATTTACATTTCCTATTGTATACGCGTACTGATAGACGTAAAACTGAGTGCCTAAATGCCTCAACACGCGACCCAATCTCCACTGTTATTGCTTTTTTTCCCGTCATGAGCCCTTCGCGAAATGCACGTCAGTTGTAGAAAAATAGTCGGCCAGTTGTCTTCGAATAAGGTTCTCTAAATTTACCCAACAGAGTATCGCGGTAACTACGTCGTCTTTCTTCCAACGATTCCCATTTAAGTATCCCGAGCATTTGTGCTGCACTTTCGTGTGGCTGTACTGGCCTGTTTCTAGTCGATCTTCTTTAGCCAAAGTGAACGAGGACTCTTCCATTGGCGACGACTGGTGCTTAGTTTCAAGAACAGAGCATGAACCCAACTTCCATAGCCCTTGACAACATTTGAAAGGAAGTATGTGGCCTCTTGAAGCAGTTAAGTTCGCTGCAGACGTCAGTACGCTGCTGCTGATCGTCTTGAAGAAACTGTGGCTCAAACTTCGCCGCAATCCCTCACGTTTGACACAATGCGTTCGCAAGTAGACGTAGACCCGTCTACAGGCCCTGGTACAGACTGATCGCCGTGTCATCCTTTGGCGATGGCCTCATTGGATGCGGTATAGAGGGGTGTAAGGCCGGTACACCGCTCTCCCAGCCGTTGTCATTTCTCGTGACCTTGAGCTGCTACCACCATCTCAGCTGGCATCACGAGGCTGAGTGCTCCCCGTTCCAGACCTCCCACCGTGGAAAAGTCCCTGGCACTACTCGGAACCGAATCTGATCTCCGCATGGCACCCAGCCGCGCTGACCACTCAGTTAAGGACGTGGACACGTTCACAAGTTTCGCGACTTCTTGCAGAGGTCTTGGTCCGTCTACGATCTTGCAGAATCAGATTCCTCAGTTTCTAAACATTTTCTGGTATGACACTGCAACAACAGTCTACATTCGGGCCGTCTTTGAAGCGCTTCTACCAGTTGGAAATATATGTCGCTCTTCAAAGCGATATCACTAAAAGCTGGCTTCAACGTTTACCGTGTTTCTGCAGCGGTTTTCTCAGGTTTAGTATATTTACATAGACACGCTCCTGCTTTAGAGCGGTAATCGTAAAACTGCAAATTCACGGAACAGCAACTGATGAAACAGGCTCACCAACAACTTACCAAGCCACTTGGTTCGCAGCCGCTTGCCGCACTGATTCAGAAAGAATGTTTGGGGAGACACCTTGCGGTATTTTAGTGTACTAGTAATCATTTGCGCTCAAATTGAATGTTACGTAATTTTTGGATACCACCTTCATATTAATAAGCCACGTAAGACGCCTGCCGCAAACATAAGTAACACAATTGAGAAGCGAAGGTCAACAAACGAGAAGGCAGTAGCTGATCCGAGTGCATTAATCTTTCCAAGCGCAATAAATAAAACTTTCTGTCAGCAGTGTGAAGATAGGCTAAGTATCGGATGTTTATACATTAATTGTACGAAAGTAACCTTTAATTGTGAAGAGGGCAAATAACATACAGAAATGGTTGATACACCAATGAATGCAGTATATCTTAAAGTTTTATTCCCGCCTAACACTGTTAGTTCCCGACGTTCCTGCTACGTGGTATGTGCGAATGAGTTATTCCAAGTCGTCATCGAGTCCTATAACGGTTCATAAAGTGTGCGGTGTTGCTTATGGTTTCATGAATACAAATCCGCTGCTGCAGTTCAGAGACAATTCAGGACTAAATATCGCAAACCACCATCTCAGAGACAAACTGTTATTGATTGTTACAACTGTTTCACCGAAACTGGCTGTGTATCAAATAGGACGTTGGGTCAGGGTCAGCCAGCAGTCTCTGACATAGCAGTTGGACAAGTTTGGTAGTCTTACATTCGTAGCCCGAGTGAATGAATGAGACGTGCCCGCTTAGAATTGAATGTGCTTAGTGGTACACGAGCTGAGTTTTTAAAAGAAATGTTTAACAAAATGCGGATTGAAGATGATTTTCTTAATAAATTGTGTTCAGTAACGAAGCCGGCTTCATATCTGCGTCAAGTGAATCAGCATAATCTTTGGATGTGGGTTGAGCAGAAACCACATCACGTAATCGAACATGTACTCGTACAGTTCTCGCCTAACGTAAACGTTTTTTGCGCTGTTAGTTATAATAAGATTAACGATCCTTTCTTTTTTTGTGAGTCAAGTGTAACTGGCATAGCGTACCTGGATGTGCTTGAACTTTAGCTTATGGCCCAATTACTATAGCTTATGGGCAGTGTGTTTATTTTCCAGCAAGATGGCGCACCACGTTATTATCGTCGTGAAGCCGTCGCGTATCTCCGTAGGAATGTACCGACTTGGACTGGACGTGGTGGAAAAATATCCTGGCCACCTCGATAGTTTATTTAACCCCCGATGGACTTCTACGTTTTGAGCTACAGAAAAAAGACAGTGTTATTGCTCCTTCGCTTCCGGCAAACGTCGACGAGCTGCGCCGACTGATAACATAAACAGTTTCCACCACATATCAAGACCTCCTTCATAGGATTTAGAAGGAAACTGATTATAGATGGGGCATTTACCGTGTTACAAAACGTAGCCAAATGGAACATTGATATATTACATTGCATTGAAGATATATTGCATTCATTGTCGTATGAAACATTTCTCTAAGTTATTTACCATTTTCACAATTAAAATTTCCGTTTATATAACTGATTAATACATACCATGTACTATACTGTATTACATCATGTAGCACTGTTGGTGGTGGTGTGCTGTTGCCTTATTCCGACCTATGAAGTGACTTACCGTGACCTTCCAGTTTAACGTGGAAATCGGACGAGAGCAGAAGATGGAATTTTTTACAGAGCCGGAGCTTTTCACAGCTGAAACTCACGATTAGTGTCAGGAGATCCTGCTACAGGGGGGGGGGGGGGGGGGCGGCGGCGGAGGATCGAATTTCAAACCAACATATCGAAAGCCAAATTTCATATGTCAGCAAAGTAATGCTTACGTAACGCAACGTTGTGTGGACGAGAAACAGACAGACAGGATAAATGTCCTTCGCCAGTGCGTGCTTGAGCTCCGTCTCAAATGACCTCGTGGTTGCTGGGACCTTCAAATTTAATCTCCTCTAGTACTAACATCTTCATAATCATTTGCTATCAGTAACAGCAGTTTTCCGTTTCGTCAGAATCGCAATGTAGTATTAGCAAGGATGATCGGAAAACAGTCCAGGGTGGGAATGGGGAGTAACAAGTGGTCTAGCACAAACTTCACATTTTCCACTCGCTCCGTCACACATCTGACAAGTTCTCAGAGGAGTGGTGACCTTGAGCGACCGACGCATCTGATACATTATTCAGAAGCATTCCGAAGGAAAAAGCGTCCTATAACTCCACGTCGACCCGATCTCTGAAGCTATACAACGTGGGGTTCCTGTTGACCTGTAACATTTGCAGCAAAGCAATTGTGTTCCATCGGCCGTCCATCACTGACCTCCCCAACGCGGAACTCCTGATAGGCAGTGTTCTCCGCCTGGCACCATCGATTGCAGCGCCTGCGCATTCCCAGTGCTATTATAGCTGTCTGTCGGCTATTGGAGAAATTCCGCTGTTCGGATACGCTAAAATTGTTTGACATATACAGTAGATGTTGGCTCCGAATCAAATGGGTGCATGGTTTGTTTTGGCGTTTAGGTAACATAGCCGGCGAATAAAATAAGAATAAAATGAAGCAATTAATTCCTTAATAGCTTTTAGGGTTTGAGTTCTCATATTGCCACTAGACAGGGATGACTTGCAAAAACTTAAGAATCTGGAGAAATAAAGAGCGCCGTGTAACCATAATTTGCACACATCTCTTAAATAATAACAACGGCGACACTTCGTCGCGTACTTATCGCAATAGGTTCATTTTCGGGAGGGCGCGATTAAAAACTCTCTCTGCGAATTCTTTACATGGATTAAGTTGAATACCGGGATGGCTCCTTTGTGAAGTGAAATGCTAACTTCCTTCACTATTGACTTTTGTGTTTAACTACCTCGTTGACGCGACGTTAAACCACAGTCTTTGTTGGCGGCGACGAAGACAAAAGTGGAATCATTAGTGCGTTAGTCATTTGGTTTTACTAACTACAGCACAGATTATTTTTAGCAATGCATTGTTCGAGTATATATTGGGGTTGATTTTTGAGCGGCGTAGTCGTGTCTGAATAACACATTTCCGGGATATACACTGAAGAGCCAAAGAAAGTGGTACACCTGCCTAATATCGTGTAGGGCCCCCGCGTGAACGCAGAAGTGCCGCAACACGACGTGGCATGGACTCGACTAATGTCTGAAGTAGTGCTGGAGGGAACTGACACCACGAATCCTGCAGGGCTGTCCATAAATCCATTAGAGTACGAGGGGGTGAAGGTCTCTTCTGAATAGCACGTTGCAGGGCATCCTAGGTATGCTCAGTTATGTTCATGTCTGGGGAGTTTGGTGGCTCGCGGAAGTGTTTAAACTCAGAAGAGTGTTTCTGGAGCCATTCTGTAGCGACTCTGGACGTGTGGGATGTCGCATTGCCCTATTGGAATTTCCCAAGTCCGTCGGAATGCACAAAGGACATGGCTGGATGCAGGTGATCAGACAGGATGCTCACATACGTGTCGCCTGTCAGTGTCTTAACTAGACGTATCAGGGGTCTTATATCACTCCAACTGCACACGCCCCGCACCATTACAGAGCCTCCACTAGCTTGAACGGTCCCTGCTGATGTGCAGGGTCCATGGATTCATCATGATGTTGTCTCCATACTCGTATACGTCCATCTGCTCGATACAATTTGAAACGAGATTCGTCCGACCAGGCAACATGTTTCCAGTCATCAACAGTCCCATGTCAGTGTTGACGGGCCCAGGCTAGGCGTAAAGCTTTGTGTCGTGCAGTCATCAAGGGTACAAGAATGGTTCTTCGGCTCCGAAAGCCCGTATCGATAATTTTTCGTTGAATGGTTCGCACGCTGACACTTTTTGATGGCCCAGCATTGAAATCTACCGCAACTTGCAAAAGGATTGCACTTCTATCACGTTGAACGATTCTCTTCAGTCGTCGTTGGTCGGATCTCTTTCCGGCTGCAGCGATGTAGGAGATTTGATATTTTACTGGTTTCCTGATATTCACGATACACTAGTGAAATGGTCATACGGTAAAATCCCGACTTCATGGCTACCTCGGAGATGCTGTGTCCCATCGCTCGTGCGCCGTCTATAACACCACGTTCAAACTCAATTAAATCTTGATAACCTGCCATTGTAGCAGTAATAACCAATCTGCGCCAGACACTTGTTGTTTTATATAGGCGTTGCGGACCACAGCACCGTATTCTGCCTGTTTACATATCCATATTTGAATACGCATGCGTATACCAGTTTCTTTGGCGCTTCAGGTATTTCTGGGATACAAATTGTAAGATGCAGGTCATTTTTCAAAATATTTCCGAACTTGGAGTCACAGGAAGACTTCGATGGTGCGATAAATGGAGCCTGTGACGACGTTGTCGTTAGATAAGTCATTGTAGGGATATTGGATCGGTCGGCGATGCGCAGGTATCTGAAGCACTGCAGTTCCGTACAGCAAGTACATACGTATTTAGTAGCGATTCCTTATCTTTCTTGCCATTCTGTACATGATTTTCGCTAACGGAAGTTGAATATATCAGGTCATGAGTGGTCTGCGGGACGTAATACACTGACTGATGAACCCTTTGCTCGATCCCTTTGGAGCTTAGAGGAACACACACACACGGTACACATAATCAGACTGTGCGTTGACTCTATGCATGAGGGACATCTTCCACATTTTCCAAAGGTCCTAGCGGATTTGCTATTTGTAAACTAGGATTTTCAAAACTAAGCTTACCATAAGACTTACGGCAGTGAGACTGGATTTCTAATTAAAAAACCGTTTCAGATCTTGGGATGCAATGGAGTGATGAGTCTCGTAGCTAGGCGTATGAATAGCAGGTGGACCAGGGAAGCTTTTGCTGGATTGCTAGAGACACGAAATTACATATATAACGACCTAATGGAAATGAATATGAGAAGCGTTGATGCGAATAGTTGTATTACAAAATACTGGACTTGTGTTCGAGAGGGCGGCGGTTCAAATGTTCTTCCTCTTTCCTCCCCAATCCGACGTTGTACTCCGTGCCTAATGAACTTGACAGTTTGACGTTAAACTTTAATTTTCCTTTCTTCCCTGTCGAATAGTTAAAGACCATAATTCATGGAAATGTCTATAGGTGGACTTCACTCACCAGTGGGTGTGAGATGGTTGATAGTTGTGATTATCGGTCATTCTGTTTCCGGGCAATCTGATCTATGTTTTCCTAAATCACTGCAGGGAAATGCCGGTGTGGTACTTTCTACACGGTCACCGCTGATCATCTACTCACTTCTTATTAAACACGTGTGTATTAATATTTTGCCGCGTGGAGTGTCCGAGTGGTGTGAGGTGCCCTGTCACGTACTGCGCGGCCACTCCCACCGAAGGTTCGAGTCCTCCCTCGGGCGTGTGTGTGTGTGTGTGTGTTGTTCTTAGCATAAGTTAGTTCAAGTAGTGTGTAAGACTAGGGATCGATGACCTCAGCAGGTTGCAAATTCGCACACATTTGAACATATATTAATATTTTTGTATACGAATTATGCCTTGCTTGTAGTAAGTTGACGGATCTCATGTCAGTGTAAAATCATCCTTGATGAAATAAGTTACTGTTAATGATGATTGTGATTCGAATGGCACTAATGCAATGAAACATCTCGAAGTCTGTGGCTAAACAGTTCGCAAGTTCCGTTGACGAGTTCGTAATTACAGGCCAATAGGGATCGTAAAGTTTACTAAGGAGAGCGGCCGCGCACTTTTCTGAAGAATCATCTTGACAGTTGCCTTAAGTAATTTAATAAAAAGTGGGAAAATCCAAACACTGAGATGCAAGGATGATTCGATCATCACGTTTCTCAAATCCAAGTCTGGTGCCTTACCAGACAGGGATGGGAAAAACCGACCGGTTAAAACCGATACCGGCTTTATAGGTCTAAGTAATCGGTATTTTTAGGTATTTCTTTGGCCTCGGTTGTAACAGGTGTTTTTTTACAAATAACCGGGTAAAAAAAAAATAAGTTAGCCATAATAGCAGTGGTAAAATGTTTTGTTTGTAAATAAACCTTTTTTTAAAAACGAGTTAATTTTTATTCGTAAAATTTCCATTGCTTTGAAGTATTGCGTTATAATAGGAAAAACGATCAGTGCTATTTTAATAACACGGACAGAAACGAGTATGAATTGGTACACTGTTGCTGAGACAGTACTGTACGTGTTACTACCTCTCGTGGCCTATTAGGTGGTACGTGCGACACCTGCCGCGTCTGGTCTGTATCACAGTTTCTCGCTGTCGTCGTCGGACATGGGCTCTATTGCAGGATGGCACCATCCTTAGGCTGGAAGCATTTTACAAAGTGCGGTGTCAGTGAAGTACAATGTCCATTTGTTTTACGAGAGCCACAACATACTTGTGTCGTAATATGGGGAGAAAACTTAACGATCCATTTATAGTTTGTTAAAAACACAAAGTTGCTGACCTGCTGTCTGTGTCTACATGATATACCTTCATCTGTTTGTAGCCCTTGAAAATGGGCAAATTAACGCGAAAAGTAGTACATCAATCTCAGTTTTCACCCTTCAGCACTGACTATTCGCAATGCCCAAATAATGGTATGATCCTTGACTAAAACTTGATTTTTGAGCAGAGTTTCAAAAAATTTGGAGTCCGTAGGAGAATATAAGTTTTTATTATAGTATTCACTTATCACTTTTCGAGAAAAGCGGCGATCGGTGGACTGACAAAGTTTACTTTCATTTGCCTATTTAATTCAATACTTTGATTCCGTGTATCCTGAGACTGAGGGAGCGAAAATTTTCCAGTCTTTGCTCTATTTCTACGTTTATTACAGGAAGTTATGTCCGCCCCCCGGTAGCTGAGTGGTCAGCGCGACAGACTGTCAATCCTAACGGCCCGGGTTCGATTCCCGGCTGGGTCGGAGATTTTCTCCGCTCAGGGACTGGGTGTTGTGTTTTGTCCTAATGATCATCATTTCATCCCCATCGACGCGCAAGTCGCCGAAGTGGCGTCAAATCGATAGACTTGCAGCCGGCGAACGGTCTACCCGACGGGAGGCCCTAGTCACACGACATTGTTGTTGCACAGAAAGTTATAGGAATAAAGAACTGAAAATCGGTTGTTTTGAGCGATTGTAACAGTTAGGTTAAACTTGTGTAAAAAAAAAAAAAAGACATAACCGAAAACTGGTTATTTCGACGATAACCGCCATCTCTACTCCGCTGTGGAGCACCACGTGACTTAATCTGCCTTCCTGAAGACAAGATTTCCACATTCGTTTAGAAAGTGAGACTCGGCGGGCGTCTGCGACATAATTTGCGACGCATCGGTGTTCCCCGTCTGAAACATTCTGAACTGGGTTGGTGTATCCGTGTGCGAGTCGGAGTCCGTACACAGAGAAGCGGAAGCGACGATGAGAAACGAACGTAAGCTGCAAAGTTTGAGTATAGACGCCGTGGTGGCTGGTGCTGTAGGTAAACACTGGCGGCTCGCATACGTAAACGCGTCTGCCGGAAGGCGAAGATATTTCTGCCGCTGCGATGGGAGCAGACCGCTGCCCGCCCTCTTGGACGGCGGCCAACCTGCCGGCTGCTGCGTTTCCCCACCAAGTGTGCGCCTCGCAGGGTAGCAGTCGCCGGGGCAGGCTGCGCCAATCGACGTGTCAGGGAGAAGTTAGCTGGTGCTCCGGACATGATTTCTGGACACAGGCGCTTCCTTTTCTTGTTCATAAATTGTGAGGAAAGGTGACGATGAGCCCGCTGGGTGCAAATTGCCCGGCCAGCTTTTAACGCCAATTAGGGCGAAGCGCCGAGTGGGCGTTTCTCGGCTTACCGCCGGGTCGGCTTACTACTACGTGCTTCCTGTGTCGCAGGACACGCTGTTGGTTCCATTTTGCTATTGCAGTTTAAGAAATAGCTATTACGGGTGCCGAAAAATTTTCTAGCACTCAAACGGGCAAAGTAACTAAAAAGACCCAATTCCGCTGCATGATGGAAACATTCTTACCCATATAAACTTGAGACTGGTTAAGTTTTTTTGACAGATCCTACACACTTTTCCATAGTATTTTCTGTAAATAATGCTGCACGGCTTCAATGTATTTAAAGATCGTCGTCATGGAACCACCAAAAAAACTGTTTCCGTTTGCCTACGGAACCACGATGGTACCCAGGCGGGTACCTATTCGTCAGAATCAAATCGACGGCCGCGAATGGGCTGCAAAAATATGGAAATCGCTTGAGGAGAGATCGCAACTGTATGGAACTGTGTAACGGTAGCGAAGTCGACACAACCTTGGCGACATGTGAGCCTGCCCGCAGAAGGTTCGGTGGTACGCCCTTACACATCGTCCATACCGTTCCGATCTCTCCCCATGACGGCTCCTCCCGTCGGAGGTTCGAGTCCTCTCTCGAGCATGGCTCTGTGTGTTGTCTTTAGCATAAGCTAGTTTAAGTTAGGAAAAACAGTGCGTGCGCCTAGGGAGCGATGACCTTAACAGTCTGGTGCCATAGGAACTTACCACCAATTTTTCTCTCTCCATGAAACCAGATGGTAGTTATAAGAGTCGAGGGGCATGAAAGGGAAACAGAGGTTGGGAAGGGAGTGAGACAGGGTTGTAGCCTCTCTCCGATGTTATTCAATCTCTATATTGAGCAAGCAGTAAAGGAAACAAAAGAAAAATTCGGAGTAGGTATTAAAATCCATTGAAAAGAAATAAAAACTTTGAGGTTCGCCGATGACATTGTAATTCTGTCAGAGACAGCAAAGGATTACGATGAGCAGCTGAACGGAATGGACAGCGTCTTGAAAGGACGATATAAGATGAATATCAACAAAAGTAAAACGAGGATAATGGAATGTAGTCGAATTAAGTCGGGCGATGCTGAGGGAATTAGATTAGGAAATGAGACACTTAAAGTAGTAAATGAGTTTTGCTATTTGGGGAGCAAAATAACTGATGATGGTCGAAGTAGAGAGGATATAAAATGTAGACTGTCAATGTCAAGGAAAGCGTTTCTGAAGAGAAATTTGTTAACATCGAGTATAGATTTAAGTGTCAGCAAGTCGTTTCTGAAAGTATTTGTATGGAGTGTAGCCATGTATGTAAGTGAAACATGGACGATAAATAGTTTGCACAAGAAGAGAATAGAGGCTTTTGAAATGTGGTGCTACAGAAGAATGCTGAAGATTAGATGGGTAGATCACATAACTAATGAGGAGGTATTGAATAGAATTGGGGAGAAGAGGAGTTTGTGGCACAACTTGACTAGAAGAAGGGATCGGTTGGTAGGACATGTTCTGAGGCATCAAGGGATCCACAGTTCAGTATTGGAGGGCAGCGTGGAGGGTAAAAATCGTAGAGGGAGACCAAGAGATGAATACACTAAGCAAATTCAGAAGGATGTAGGTTGCAGTAAGTGCTGGGAGATGAAGAAGCTTGCACAGGATAGAGTAGCATGGAGAGCTGCATGAAACCAATCTCAGACCTGAAGACCACAACATGAGATTTCTATATTTTTGCACCCCATTCGCGGCTGTTGATTTGCTTGGAAGAGGTACTCGCTTGGATATCAACATGGTTCCGTAGGCAATCACAAACCTTTTTCCATGAATGCATTGACCATCTTGTCTCAGTGGGATAAATATATTAACAGTTATGGCGATTGCTTTTTAAATAACAGTTTACCTATCTTTCCATCTGTCTCTTTTTCATCTGCCTGCCCCTTACTACAAAACCGTCAGATCACTTGATAAAGTTTCCTTATTACTCCGTTTCGTCTACAGTTGTCATTGAGGTTTTTTTAATGTCGTTTAGAAAATTCTAAATCTTTTGATATCTGACGCTGGCAGTAGCCGATACACCGTAACAAATAAACAAATTTTACCAAGCGATCTACATGGTTTTATTCACATAATATTCACAGTGATCACGATTTCAAACAGGAAATTTTTTTTCCTTTATTAAGAAATTTGTTTCTACATCGAGAAAACATCCTTAACATGTAGAGTTAATCCGTGACATGAATATGGTCACTTTCCCCGCCACAAGTTGTCCGAGAATTAACGTACAACAGCATTTCGTAGTTCCATGACGCCTTTCTTTATTTAAATAATATTTTTTCCGTATTTGGCAGGAACTGTTTATATTACTAAAATTTCGGTCGATATGCCACTGTAAGGCATAAGATTCGATATCACACTACAGCATAGAAAAACGTAAAATACAGCAGCGTCCTTGTAGGGCTGTGTTGCTGCGGGTAGTAATGGAATAAACTGTCGTTATCAATGGCACTGGTGATATAATGCGTAAACTTGTGTTAGTTACATTCAGGTTGGAGTACGGTGTGCAAAGTGGGTCAGCGAGGACCTGCATTACAAGAAACCGACGTTTTTTAGTTACATACTACATCACATCACATATTGTGTCATACTTGCAGTACATTTAAGTATACTGGTTTCTGCTAGTTTCAGTAATATCGTGATACGTTCTTAAATGTACTGACGGATAAAAATTCTCAAGACCAAAAACAATTAACGTAGAGTAATGAAACTTCGGGAATACATTTGTCTAGGCAACATATTTAAGTGATTAACATTGCAAGATTACAGGTTAATATAAGTGCGAGACAAGTCATTGCTGCCGCGTGGGGTAGCCGAGCGGTCTCAGGCGTCTTGTAACGGTCTGCGCGGCTTCCCCTGTGGGAGGTTCGAACCCTCCCTCGGGCATGGGTCTGTGTGTGTGTGTCGTCCTTAGCTTAAGTTAGTTTAAGTAGTGTGTAAGCTTAGGGACCGGTGACCTCAGCAGTTCGGTCCCATAAGACCTTACCACAAATTTCCAAGTCACTGCAAATGTGAAATGCTGGTACATTAATAACCGGTGTAACCGCCAGAATGTTGAATACAAGCATGTAAACGTGCGTGCATTGTGCTGTACAGGTTCCGGATGTCAGTTTGTGGGTTGGAATTCCATGCCTGTTGCACTTGGTCGGTCAAAGAAGGGACAATTAACGCTGTTTGTGGATGACACAGGAGTTTACACCCGATGATGTCCCACATGTTTTCAATTGGAGACAGATCTAGCGACCTAGCAGGCCAAGGAAATACGTCGACACTCTGTAGAGAAAGTCGGGTTACAACACCGTCATGTGGGCGAGCGTTATCCATTTGGAAGACACCCCTCCTGAAATGCTGTTCATGAATAGAAGCACAACAGACTAAATCACCAGGTTGCCAGGTCTTTCTGCAGTATCGCAGAAGGAACACCCGGCTTTTCGTAGCCATATTGCACGATTTCGTTGAAACTCAGTGAAGTGTCGATAATGACACCTTTGTCGCCTTAAAGGTTTTCTTGGCCGACATCAACTCGCCACGTTCAGCCTCTGACGTGACTAACGCTCACGACCGTTCCAGCGTGTACTTATAACCTATCTGCGTCTTCACAGTGGCGCTACTGGGGCCACTCTTATGCGACTGGTGCGAAATTTGGATAGACACCATATTTGAGGTGTAGAAACATGCCTACTAACTTTCTTTTATGTCTCACAACTCCTCCTTGGTGTTGCGATTTATTTTTGCGTCCGTGTTAAAATAAAGCTTATGCATTTTGGGAATGAAGGAATAAGGATTACGATTCTCATATAATATGGGAAATCCAGGATGGAATGACAACATTATGAAAATGATATACTGCAGAGACGACGTTGGGTTGCAAACATGCATAACGAAAGACTGCTATACGTTTATCTTTCGGCAAAAAGGCTTTCTTCTGAAATAGAAAACACACACATATCTGCAACTCTGGAACACCTCCGGCAGTGGTCATGTGTTTGAGAGATGGGCTTGTTTGAATGTGTTTTCAACTTCAGAAGGATGTCTTTTGGCCGAAAGCTAAAGTGTGCAGCAGTATTTCGTTGTGCGTGTTCGTAATTCAATGTCTTCTCTTTACGCCGAGTAGAAATCTGTTTTTCTCATAATTCATATGTATCCTCCCCCCCCCCCCCCCCCAATTATGCAACAATTAACCTGTGTTCCCAATAGAGAATATTTTTGGCCTGACTGTACTTAATTTTTTTAAAATTTTGTTCTTACAAGACATTTTCAAAGGGAATGTGACCGTGACTGGTGAATGTGGTAAAGTGAAAGAGGGTGAGGTTGATGGTGGTGGTGGTGGTGGTGGTGGTGGTGGTGGTGGTGGTGACGATGACGAAAAGGAAGAGTTTCACTCTACGTCTACCCACAATTTTGGGAAACCACCAGTGCTGTGCCTAGAAGAAGATACTTTTTAGCTGTACCCGACGCTTTCTATTATGTTCTACTCATTCATGGAACCAGAAAGGTTCACTGGAGCTGAATGAATACACCCAGAACCAACCGTCGCCGAAACGTTGGTTTCTCCAGTATAGTTTTTTTTACGTTGTGACGCGATACCATACTTATAACTTTTAGGTATGTTCATTAAGAGGCGGATGGAAAAGACTGTGTGCAGTAAGAGACTGAGTGCGACTTAAGACACTTGTATTGTCCGCCTGCGTCAACTCGACTTCGGTTTCGCTCCAAGTGAAGCGAGTGCGTTTCTGGATGTGACCTGGATCTTGTTAAAGACGCTTGCCACGGCCCGCACGCGAGACCCGTGTCAGCCTTGCGAGGCTCCCCCGACTGCCCGCACCGCGGGACAAGTGCCCGTCTTGGCGACCAGTGTCGGGTTTCACGTATCCGCATGCGGGTGCCGGGACCGCTCGCCCTCTGCTCGCCGCTCCTACGTCCTGTACAAATACTGCCTTGTCACACTCCTTCCATTATTACGAAATGCGACCGTGAAAACTGTCTCAGTTATGATACACGAGTTGGCATGACATTAATGAGCTTTCCGATTGGGTGTAATGTTGTTCAAATCCTTTACAACGAATGTCGCCATAACGACGTCTTTGTCATTTATGAAAAAAGCAGGTTGCAATTTTTGGTAATGCTTAGACAACGATTAATCGACATATTCAGTGTGTCGAATAGAAAAGCAGAAAGGAACGGGGGGGGGGAGAGGGAGGGAAGGAGGGGGGGGGAGAGGGAGAGAGAGAGAGAGAGAGAGAGAGAGAGAGAGAGAGAGAGAGAGAGAGAGAGACAGCGCAATGAAGGAACTGAACAGGAGTCCTGTTCAAAGATAAAGTTTGACAATTGGCTAAAGCGATTTAGAAAAAAATAAAATTGTAAAAAACACGTTCAGGAAATGGTAGGATCGCTGGGGTTATTTTTTAGCTGACCGTTTCCAGTGTCGTAACCACTGAATGATCTCGCCTTGTGCAAAGAGGCGATGTGAAATCGTTGCTGTTAAAACTCTTTGTTTGGTATTTCGTCTCCTTTCTTAACTATCAAAACAATGGTGTGTCTGGAAGTGTATGAATTAGGAGATTTTATGCACTGGCAGAATTCTAATAGTACAGATTAGAAACAAAGACGGAAAGCCCATTCTGATGATCCTATCTGGTGTAGTATGACACTTTGTAAATTGCCATAGCGCGCTAAATGCAGTTTTTTGTCTTCACAAGATGAGCACTCACTGTCAGACCTGATCGCTTAATGTATCATCCGGTAAATATCACGTAACACATACTTAGGTCAAACATATTCAGTAACCTCTCAAGCGTAAGCATATGAAGTGGAACAATTCTAGGGTAGCATTGTAGGAAAGACTGAGAACTGATATTATATAAAATTATGACCTTACTCAAACTCCTATACGGCAGCGAAACTTGGAAGAGAAAAGCCAAGAATACACGAAGGCTCAGTCTGCTGTAATTTCTCAGGGAAAATAAAGGATCTGCAGTAGTAAAGAGGCTCGTAATTGACAAAATCAGCGAAGAATATTACCTATCTGACTCAAATTTGCATTCACATTTATTTTATTTACTGTCAAAATTAAAACAGGATATACTTCTACGTGTAAACTCAGCAAGTCACATTATGGCGTGTGACCTATTGTACTTCTGGCGTCACTGTTACCCCCCTCCCCCAATACCGTATTCCACTCGCGAATAATGAGTGGGAAGAATTACTGGCGGTAAGCCTCCGTATAACTCCAATGTCTCTGACTTCCCTCTCGTGCTCATTTCACGAGATGCCTGTGGCAGGAAGTAATATGTTCCCGACTGTTGTTCGAACGAACACTTTCGGTATCAGTTTTAGTAAACCACTATCCCAGAACCCGGTACCATTTGCAGGGTGTCTTACCTTACGACTTCCAGGGGAAACAAAAATTTGATTTTTAATATTTCGCGTCATTATTGACCGAATTTAAAAATTTAAGATGCTGTCATAATCTACTCATTAAGAGAGATAATCTTATGTGAAAAGTAGAACACAATACGGCACATCGTGAATAGCACATAATTCGACAAAGCACAACAAATTCAGCATTATGGGAGATGTTCGTTGATGTGACTACGTACGAGGTCATGCCAATGTGGCGGGGCTCAGTCCAGCTGAAAATGAAGACTGGCACTACTACTTCTTCTGTCAAATGAGGCAACACACACACACACACACACACACACACACACACACACACACACACACACACACACAGAGAGAGAGAGAGAGAGAGAGAGAGAGAGAGAGAGAGAGAGAGAGAGAGAGCATATCGAGATTGGTTAAGTCTGTAACGGTAATTCTGCTAAGAAGGAAGGTCCAAAATTTCTGCGATTGCTTATGGAGCAGAAGACATTAAGTTTCGGAGTATTAAGTTCATGTTCCAGAGAGGCAAGGGGTTCTCAGATTATGCATGTTCACTGAAATTCTCGAATTATGCTTGTTCACTTCGGCACTTACGTAAAATGTAGGTTCCTGATACATCACAAGTGTCCCTGCGAAACCATTAGTATCCATCCGTGCTTCAAAGTCAATGCATAATTGTCTGAATTTTGGTTTTATCGGCTGGTTTTAGCGCCTGTAACATTTAGATTCTGTTCATCTTGATCTGCATACCCTTCTGAAACACACTCGACATGTGGATTTTTGTGGAGTTTCTTTCGTTGCTCGTACGAATGTTTTCCACCACTTCATTTTCTGCCCATGCCACCATTTTGAATACTAACGCCAGAGATGAACAACAACGGCGTGATTTGTGAGAGTTAACGTTCAGTTTTTGTGTGCATTTCTGAAATAAAGTCATTAATGTAGTCGCAGAAAAACTTTGTCACATTCGTTTAATTTCCACCTGTATGTGTAATGTAAAAGTAAGGGCCCTAATTTGGGATACTCAAAACGTTACCTATAGATCTGTCGATTTCCAAAGAAAAGTCTGTCGTTGTCCTCGGCAGCAATCAAAGGCGTTGTGGCGGTGATTCAGCCGTGTCAGCCCGCACAGTACTTGTCTTTATAAGGCGCCCGGCTCGCCTGTAATTTGACGCACGGCCGTGGCCGCAATGTCCTTGTGCGGAGGCCGTCTGAAAATTGCTCTGTCCGAAACACCTGCGGCGAGAGCTCTTTATGGAATTAAAATCCTTCTCCGGACGCAATAATAAGCGGCAAAAGGGCCGCGCCGCACGAAACAGCCCGTTATCCGGGTCAGTGCTATCATCCATCACGGTTAGCTGCGACACGCCCCCAGCTCCAAGGCGCAACCCTTCCTGCCTGCCAGCCAAGCGCTGCTTCTGCGGAGGGTCTGTATCTCTTCCCGGTGGTCCTTCTTCTTGCGAACTTGATTTTGCAGGTTGCCTGAGCCACATGTTTCGCAAGTGTTGAGTTCGGTGCGTCTTAGACTGCAGGCGCGATCCCTGCTTCGTGGCGTTGACACAGTTGTTCCTTGGAATAAGAGAGACCCATTAGTGCTAAGTAAATTTAGTTCATCTGTTCTTTCTGTCACTGTCCGACAAAATGCAGAGAAACTTACCGAATTATCGGCCTCGCAGGGGCTCCACAATCATTGTGCAGCAGCAGGGTTATTAGAGGAACACAGCAGCCACATGGATATGCGAGCACATGCGTCGAGCAGATGCCGCCCTGAACATCAATTGAGTGTCGCTCCATTTCACCTACATTTCTATTGTCTATGCAGGAAAACACATGAAAATTCCTTCATTTCAGCGTAGTTCATGCAACAGAACTGTCTGGGGCAGGAAAGGGGCGGTGCTGGTTTAACAAAGAAATTACTTTGAAGGTCTTTTCCAGAACGTACGTATTTACGTACTGCACTGCTGACCATTAAAATTGCAACACCAAGGACACCAAACAACTGGATTTTACTTATTGTGTGTCTACAATATAGTGGGAATAGGTAATTAAGTTTATATGTAATTTGTAGCACATTCGGGGATGTACAGGGGGTTAATCTTGGTATATAGAGCGGCAATCTCTGGCGCGGCTTCTCACGCACCGACACAGTAACATTACACACTGTCATGTCACTCGCTACAGTTTCGAGCCGTGTAGCGGCAGAGGGCTGCAAATGTATAGTCATCAAGAATAAAGATGTAGAATGATAACGTTTGTTTTTATATAAAAATCTTAGACTTTTCACATAAATAATTCAGAACCATTGGTTTTCAGTACGTTCTCGTACTCACACAATGCGATGCGCTCCTCATATTCACAAGTACTTCTTTTAGTCCGATACTACCAGGCATTTTCTTACATTTGTCGGCGTTTATAGAGACCTGCCATTCAGTACACCAAATGGAAATTCTGTCAAAATATCTCCACATTTCCTTGCGATCGCCCATCGAAGATACTTTTCTTGAATCACCTATAGGTGAGTCTAGGGGTGCTTCCTTTAATGCACTCGCGAATAATTGCCTCGCATCTTTGTTAGAGTTAGTGCTGCGTCTCAGATGACCTAGATGTCGAAGGGTCACTTTACAAATGCTTTGCTTCTGGAGTGCCACCAGGATTCTGAATCTACCTACATGTGTAAGAAGAATATCCTGAACGTCTTGACGCCTGCAATTTCCTCTCCTCCTGAATTTATACATCCTAAATCCCATCTTCGTAGAGGAGCGAGCAAAGAGCGACGCCGTCTGTAAAGCGACAGACGTGCCTTTGGCAGGTAGCGCCCGCACTGGGGAACGGGGTCAGTGTCACCGCCGCCAGCGGGTACACCTCTGACGTTGCCATCTGCCACTACAACTTGCCCTAAATCCTCCGTCCCCCCATTGTGAACCACCGCACATAGCTTTCGCGTATGAGGAAGAGCAGGATTTTTTTACCGGACCCCTTGATGTGAAGCATGTGGGCAATGATGTAACAGATTTCTATGTTAATGTTGTTTTTGTAAATCTTCCCGAGACCAAAGTAGTAGTGGCGGTCGACTCTGAAGTAAGTGATTCAAATTGTGGCGGTGGAAAAAAGTATGTTCACATCAGGCTTCCGCCGGGAAGTGAAATAAAGGTAACAGCGTACAGTTTGTGATCACGACCATAGCACGTCAAATATCCAAGATTAAATTACGAATCTTGCGGACTGTGACTGTATTTAGATTCCGATATAGTTTAGGAGAACCTTACGTGTAGATTAAACTATTAGAGTAGGTTTCTTATAAGTGGCTTTTGAATTCAAAAATGGTTCAAGTGGCTCTGAGCACTATGGGACTTAACTTCTGAGGTCATCAGTCCCCTAGAACTTAGAACTACTTAAACCTACCTAACCTAAGGACATCACACATATCTATGCCCGAGGCAGGATTCGAACCTGCGACCGTAGCGGTCGCGCGGTTCCAGACTGTAGCGCCTAGTACCGCTCCGCCAGCCCGGCCGGCGCTTTTGAGTTACTGGTGAGGGATAACACTGAATGTTTTTTCTAAATTGGTTGTCAGGGGATCTACTGCTGTCTGATCCTTTGATTTGCTCTGCTTCTTCGTAAATAGTCATCAACGAGAAAAGTAGTGTACGAACTGAAAAGTGTGAAAACCTGCAATGCGCTGTGGTGGTGAACAGGACTTTTCTAAAAAGTGATTAAAGAAGAATATAAGCGGCAGAAATGACGTACCTAAAATCTGTTAGGTTTAACAGACCAAATTAGAAGTATTGATATAGAACAATCACTTGATGTTAAGCACGTCTCCCCTTGACTTCGGATTGGGACTTCACCCAACATTTGATCATAATAATAATAATAATAATAATAATAATAAAAATTTGATGATTGTGGACTTTCACCAAACATAACAGACATGGAACACTTCTGGAGCAACATATGGTCAAACCCGTTACAACATAACAGACATGCACGGTGGATACAAGCAGAAACAGACACATACAAGATGATACCACAAATGCCTGAAGTGATAATTTTGCAACGTGAAGTCACCCTAGCAATTAATTCTACGCACAATTGGAAAGCCCCTGGAAAAGATAAAATAGCAAATTTCTGGCTAAAGAAGTTCACCTCAACACATTCACATCTAACTAAATTATTTAACAGTTACATTGCAGACCCAGACACATTCCCTTATACACTTACACATGGAATAACTTATCTGAAACCTAAAGATCAAGCAGACACAGCAAACCCAGCAAAATATCGCCCCATAACATACCTACCAACAATACACAAAATATTAACTTCAGTCATTACACAGAAATTAATGACACATACAACACAGAAAAAAATTATAAATGAAGAACAAAAAGGCTATTGCAAAGGAGAACGAGGGTGTAAAGAGCAACTGATAATAGATGCAGAGGTGACATATCAAGCTAAAACTAAACAAAGGTCGCTACACTACGCATACATTGATTACCAAAAAGCTTTTGATAGTGTACCCCACTCATGGTTACTACAGATATTGGAAATATAGAAAGTAGATCCTAAATTGATACAGTTCCTAAACATAGTAATGAAAAATTGGAAAACCACACTTAATATCCAAACAAATTCAAATAATATCACATCACAGCCAATACAGATTAAGCGTGGAATATACCAAGGAGACTCATTAAGTCCTTTCTGGTTCTGCCTTGCTCTGAACCCATTATCCAACATGCTAAATAAATTATGGATGTAATATTACAAAATCACACATTTGCTGTACATGGATGATCTAAAACTACTGGCAGCAACAACTCAACCAATTACTAAAGATAACAGAAGTATTCAGCAATGATATAAATATGTCTTTTGGAACAGACAAACGTAAGAAAAGTAGCATCGTCAAGGGAAAACACACTGAACAAGAAGATTACATATTGGATAACCACAGCGACTGCATAGAAGCGATGGAAAAAACAGATGCCTATAAATATCTAGGATACAGACAAAAAATAGGAATAGATAATACAAATATTAAGGAAGAACTAAAAGAAAAATATAGACAAAGACTAACAAAAATAATGAAAACAGAATTGACAGCATGAAACAAGACAAAAGCTATAAATACTTATGGTATACCAATATTGACCTACTCATTTGGAGTAGTGAAATGGAGTAACACAGACTTAGAAGCACTCAATACACTTACACGATCACAATGCCACAAATATAGAATACATCACATACATTCAGCAACTGAAAGATTCACATTTATCAGAAAGGAAGGAGGAAGGGGATTTATCGACATAAAAAACCGACATTATGGACAGGTAGACAATTTAAGAAAATTCTTTCTAGAACGAGCAGAAACTACCAAAATACACAAAGCAATCACTCATATAAAAACATCGGCTAACCACTGCAATTTCATAACCACTTCTACAACCCTTTAGATCACATAACATCAACAGATATGAAGAAAGTAAATTGGAAAAAGAAAACACTACATGGCAGGCACCCGTATCATCTAACGCAGCCACACATCGATCAAGACGCATGCAACACATGGCTAAGAAAAGGCAATATATACAGTGAGACGGAAGGATTCATGACTGCAATACAGGATCAAACAATAAACACCAGATATTACAGCAAGCATATTATTAAAGATCCCAATACCACAACAGATAAATGCAGACTTTGCAAACAACAAATAGAAACAGTAGATCACATCACAAGCGGATGTACAATACTAGCAAATACAGAATACACCAGAAGACATGACAATGCAGCAAAAATAATACATCAACAACTTGCCATACAACATAAACTAATAAAACAACACATTCCCATTTACAAGTATGCACCACAATGAGAATGATTGCACCACTGGAGAATGATGAATACAAATTATACTGGAACAGAACCATTATAACAGATAAAACACCACCACATAACAAACCTGACATCGTACTCACCAATAAAAAGAACAAATTAACACAACTGATCGAAATATCCATACCCAGTACAACAATATACAGAAGAAAACAGGAGAAAAAATTGAAAAATACATCCAACTGGCTGAAGAAGTCAAGGACATGTGGCATCAGGATAAAAGTGACATTATACCAATTATACCATCAACTATAGGAGTCATGCCACACAATATCCACTAGTACATCAACGCAATACTGCTACATCCAAACGTATATATACAACTACAGAAATCTGTAATTATTGATACATGTTCAATTACCCGAAAGTTCCTAAATGCAATGTAACATATACCGTACAGTTAAAAGGAAGTCACGCTTGATCAAGGTCCGCGTCACTTTCCATTTTTGACCAGACATAACGTCTGAGCAAAGAAAGAATAATAATAATAATAATAATAATTGTACAAGTACCACATTTTAAGTACCTGGGAGAAATCATCTAGCCATCAGGGATCAACCTCAAGGCCAATGAGGAAAGAATAAAAAAAACTACAGAATGCATATAAACTCCGTGGAACTATTACAAAAAAAGTCCATATCCATTAACGCAAAATTGAGGCACTACATCACTGTCGTACTTCCGGAGGCACTGTATGCATCTGAAACAACACAAATAGATGGGGAAACTAAAATCAAAGAAATAGAGAAACAAGAAAGGAAAATTCTCAGGAAAATGTTTGGCCCGATACAAGAGCAAGGAATCTGGAAGAAGAGACCAACATCAGAATTATATAAATACACAGACAAGATTACGGATACAATAAGGAAAAGAAGAATGCAGTTCTACGGACATATCCACAGGATGAATGTAAACAGATTTTCAAAGCGAATTCTTAAAGTCATCAACTCAGGCAGGGGAAAAACAAAATGGATAAAAGAAGTTGAAGAGGACCTCAGGCAAGCACACATAACAGTAAATAGAACTGAATTCAGGAACATCATCAAAAAACATAAGTTTGACAGCACAACACAGAAGAGACCAGGATGCAAATGGACAGCGGAGCGAAAGAAACAACACAGTGAACACATGAAGAAAATTTGGGCTCAGAAAAAACATAAACAATCATCGTAAAGGAATTCAACAATCATCATAAAGGAATTCAAGTTCAAACGCTCTCTTAAATGGGAATAATCGAAAATAATAATAATAATAATAATAATAATAATAATAATGATAATTGTGTTTACGGTTGTGAGAAGATGTATATTTCATAATAAACTGCCAAACAGACAGCATTATTTCGTGCTATCTTTGTTATGTAAATAGGCAGAATCAAAATAACGTAAATGAACACAAGTTGCACCCAGATTAGTCTTCCACTAAACATCAAGCATTCGTTACTCCACAACATGGAGCATACAAGAGAGGACAAATTCTCAACACAGCGATCTGCAGCGTAATTTCCTTTTTTCCAGTATACTCAATCCATTATCTATCCAGTGGCCAGAGTACTGGGCGCGCAAATCTAGGAGATTTGGGAAATATAATTTTGCGATTACCATATCCTCTTCATTGGACATAATACGCGTTCAGGCCATACGTTTCTTTAGACATTGGAGTGGGCGTTCCAACGTATTTCCGACCACCTAAGTTTCTCCTTGCTAAAGCACATTTGTGGCTACGTATATTGTCTTGTTGACAAAGACCTGTCCGAAACGTCTTCTTTGTTTTTGAAGTGGTCTAATTGTTGCTATTTCCTACAATTTTAAGTGCCGATTGTCCAGTACAGTGTTGCGGAGGTTATCATCTGTGATCACGTTAACCGGAACGCAGAGTGTTTGTTAAGAAAACGACATTTATTTTTCTCCATCGTAATGCTAGTTCCCACCTTGCTTTTTTTTTATTTTTTAAATGGCAAATCGCCAGATGTTGTCAGTTTTCAGTAGAGCACACGCAACGTTTCGCGGAGGCAGTTTCACCTCACAGCAGTATTGCGCCTGCAGCGCGTCAGCGGGAGCACCGCTGCCTATTACGGCAGCGCGTAGCTAGCGTAACGCACTCAGACGCGAGCACGCACGCGCGCGGCGAAAGTGCCCGCCGCCATCGACGCGGAGCCCTGTTTACGGAGAAGCCGTTCTAATTATTGCGCCGCCGGGCGCTCTCACTTTCGTCAGGAACCACTTTATGGTCGTCGTGGTACCGAGCCTGTTGGGCGCATCAATAGAAAGTCCGGAAGCAATCCAGGAGGAGTTAACACTCGCTTTTACGTAAAGGCTGCAATGCATTGTCCGCGGTAAAGCCTATAGAAACATGCAATTTCGAACTACCTCAGTGGTACAGGTGCTACTCGGGACGTTCTGACATCGTTCAATTATCCAGAGGTAATGTTTTGAGGCGACCTGGAACTACATAAGTACATAGAATTAAATCTAGGAGAAATGAAAGGTTACATTTCTCGTCGACCTGTAACATTTACCTTCATGGGTTATCCGAGAGACGAATGGGGTGGAGAAATACAACTTGATAAAGGGGCAAAGCAGGGTATGAGTCGTCGCATCGAGCAAAATTTTCCAGCTAACCACAGTTGGCAAATGCATCGTGTGGAGTTACGGCCATTAAACGACAGCCAATCAGCGATGTTTGTCTGGTAAGCGAGCGTGTTTGGGTGTGCCAAGTAGTGCGGTTTTGCCAGACTAAACGAGTGCTGTCATTTCCTCGACGCTGTCAAGTTTGTAGCGAAGTAGGGGGCAGGAGTTTAGAGTTTTAGCTCTAAGAGATTTATTTGAGATTTAAAAAGTAATTAAAATTAAAATTATGTTTCCTTTTTCGCCATATCTGCAGTTCACATTCACTGATCTACTGTTCTTCTTAAAATAAGTTCATTTATGCTCACTTCACGTTCGAAAATTAAAACACACAGCGATTAGATTTCATCGTTGATAACATTGCACCTAACTGTACCCAAACTAGGGGTACCAGGTAGCGAATTCCCTACCACAGGAAGTAACTGCTGTATTTTGTTGCAACTGTCTGGATACAGAACAGTTTTGGCCAGTAGGGAGAAACAATTAATAATCAGTTATTAACATAATATGCACAATAAATATTCTAGTTTGGCGAGAAAGCGTGACAGCAATATAAAAGTTGTGAACACCGGCCGAAGCCAGCGCACTACGATGCCTAATCTAATATAGCAGTATCTGTGTTGTTCAGAAGTACGATGCAAGGATCATTGTAGGGACGTGGTTGACGACATATCGAAGTTTGGTTCTGGCCGTGAGTCGTGCTCGGATAGCCTAGTGGTAAGGCGACCGCTCGCGATAAGCGGGCAATCTGGGTTCAAGTCTCGGTCGACACAAATTTTAATTGTCGTCATTCCATTATAAAGCTGACGATTGTCCATATTCGCAACTGCGAATACATTTCATGTAATCCGATAGTAGTTCGGTGTGGACTGCTGAGTTCAGGCGCTGTTGATAGATATACACTGCGGCACTAGACGATAATTGCGTGATGATATTTGTTGATAACTGTTGGCGACTCGTTGGTAACAACAACTGCGACAATTGTTCGGCTACTGGCCGAGTGAAGGTGAGCGACCGCGTAAATCTGCGGTGGACTAAACAACGTCTATTCGCGAACTATTTAGCCGCTGAAGAAAATAATTCCTGGTGTTGTCACCCTTTATGGCGTAAGAACTAACCCACTGCTCTTCTTCGGATGTTCTCTATTTCCTCCATTGGCCACGGACGAAGGCCTTATTCTTCCCGTGTCAGTCAGTCTAGTACCCCCTACGGTTAATTTGATGTGGTGATTCAACTTTGCCGTTCCCTGCGCTTGCTCTCCGGTATTTAATGCACGTGACTGTTTTCTGTAATTATTCGACAATCGCGTAATGAAACAATAAATCTTTCCCCATGCCTATGAACAATATTTTACATTCTGGGAAGATGGAACGAATATATGAATAGTCCTGTTGCAAAATTTCCAGTAACACCCGTTACTGATTCTTGATGATGTCCGTGTGCAGTAAATAAAAAAAGGAACAAATGCAAATATTTATTTTTAAATTCTTCACCTAGCCATATAGAGCAATGGTTAAGACACTGCGCACGCATGCGCGAGGATGGTGCTTCAGAATCACGTACGGCAATCCAGATTTTGGTTTTCCGTGTTTTCCTTAAATCACTGAAGCCAAATGCGGAGATAATTCCTTTGGAACGGACACACCCGAATACATTCCTCATTGTGCTACAATACCCTCGTCATCGACGATACGTAAAACTCTAATCTTCCTTCTTTCGTTCCTTCACCCGGGTTGCTGACTGTACAAGCCGAGTAGTTTTATCTTCGCGCGGCATCGTTCTCACTCGAAAACCGCATGAGCTGATGTCGAGTACTTATCTCACATATGCAGCTCTGGTCAGATAGAAGTTGATAAATCGTAATCACGTTAACGCAATGCCGATTTCCTAGCTGTCCAGTCACATTAATTTGACTGCCTATCAAAAGCCCGAATTACCACCTTTTGCACTGCGAACCGCTGCGAGACATGTAGGAATAGAGTCGGTGAGGTTCTGGAAGATACCGACAGGGCTGTGGAGGCATGCTGACTCCAACAGCTGCGATAGGTTTCTCTGTTGAGGGTCCATGGTGCGAACAGTTCGATCGAGGTGGTCCCACAGATTAATGATCGCATTTTAATCGGGGGAGTTTGGTAGCCAGGAAAGAACGGTAAACACATCCCAGTGCTTTTCGAACCACGGGCGTATACTGCGAGTTGTGCGACACGCTGCATCCTGAACGCTTCCGACGACTGTTGCAGGTTGTTTGCAGCCTGGCTGTATGAACCAGGCCTCAGCTGCGGAGGCCCATACGCAGCAACGTTCGCTGAACCGTCATTGAGGAGACACGGTTGGCAGCTCATTAATTCATCTCGGCGATCAGTTCTTAATTGGTGAACGGCTATTCGTGCATGCACATCTCCGCAGCCGTCGTTTACCTCGTTCTTCAGACATGCATGTCTGAAGGACATTGCAGAATACGATGTAAAAACAGAGGCATTGCAATATAGTGTAGTATTATGAGGTGTTCATGTCCTCAGCCGTAATACGTCGTCTTGGGGAAACCACTGGTTTCCGGACTTAACTTTTTTAGGATTACTTGCTTCTTCAATTGTCCTCTACTCGCCCCTTTCACTTGATTAAGAAGCGATCGAAAAGTTTCTGTTCGAAGGCCGTACGGTCCAGAATCGGTACGCCAGTCAGGCATATGAGGTACAACTATGCACCATTTGTAGTGGATTCGCACTGTTTAGTATCTGTCCAGCATATGTAACCAGATGTGCTCTTGCGTACCGTATTTTTATCATGTAACAAGCGTCTGTGAGCAATATCTATATGGACACTGCCTTTTGAATTAGCTGCTGTGTGTTCTTAAATATTTTAGCGATGACAGATGTTTACAGTGTGCTGAGTTTTATCCACTTGATAACTTCTGCATGAGGCAATTAAAGCAGACCGCTCACCAGTACTCTCAGAATGAGACATTCAAAAACATTCAAAAATTCTACAAGGAAAAGGGATAGGCATCCATTACTGACGACTATATACAACTTCCCGAAACGGAGACAGCTGGTAGTTTCGAGCGGTAGAAGATGGATGTCAGCACCAGTTAGAGAGATCAACAGGTACCCGATTTGACCTGTTTACCATATTTCAGGTGCGACGAAAAAATATCTAGAATTTTTAATTTCGCGGGCTTCATACATCCCATTTTCAATGTCTTTTATCTTGCTTGTAAACATGTTCGACATGTTCCTGATGTATGTTTGCATTTTCAGTTTTAAATATTTATTTTATTGTTGACAGACAGAAAGGTTATACATATTTGTGACTGCTCGGCGAATTTTTACTTTCGAAAAATGTGGATCAACCAATTTGCATTAATTTTTCTTGAAAATGGTTTGAAGTCTAGCACAGCATTCGAAGTGTTGACTGTGGCTTTTGGTGAATCTACTAATAGTAAGACATGAGTTCACGAGTGGTATAAACGTTTCAGAGACGGTCGGGAAGACGTTGAAGACGACGACAGCCGTGGACCTAGCGCACAAATTACTGACGACAACGTGGAAGAAGTAAGGAAAATGGTTCTGAAAAATCGCCGAATAACTACCAGAGAGGTTGCTGACGATGTCGGCATATCCTCTGGCTCATGCCAAGTAATTTTTCGGAAGGTTTGGGCATGAAACATGTAGCAGCAAAGTTTGTTCCGAAATTGTTCAATTTCGACCAAAAAGGATGTCGCTTACATATAGCTAAGGAATTGCTGAATGAACTCGACAACGATCCAGAACTTCTAAAGAAGTTCATAACAGCTGACGAAACATGGGTATGTGGGTATGACGTCGAAACTTAGGCACAGTCGTCCCTATAGAAACAGTATGAAGAGCCAAGACCGAAAAAAAAAAAACGACAAATTCGGTCACATGTGAAGGTTCTTCTGTTTTCTTCGATTACGGATGGATATTTGGATAGCACATTATTATTTCCTGCCTTTTGGTCCTGCAGTCAATAGGGAAGTTGTGAGCAGTTTGCATGAAGCAATTCGAAGAAAACGACAAGAGTTGTGGCAAAACCAGTCATGGAAATTGCGTCACAATAATGCTCCCGCTCACACGTCAATGCTTGCTCGTGGTTTTGTGGCCGGAAACAACCCAGTTAAGTTGCCTTAGCCACCATATTCGCTGGACATGGCCCCCTGCGACTTCTTTCTACTCTCGAGACTGAAGAGAACCTTGAAAGAGCGTCGTTTTCCCACCATTGATGAGATAAAAAGAGAATCGCTGAAGTAGCTGAACACCGTAACGAAAAGTGACTTCCAGATCCTAGATTGGGAAAAGCGTTGGCACAGGTGGATTATATCTGAGGGGGGACAAAGTTGCTGTTGATGAGTGAATAGTTGCTTAAAGACAAACAAAAATTCCATTACTTTTAGATCACACCGCGTATGTTGTGTTTAAATGGCTCTGAGCACTGTGGAACTTAACTGCTGAGGTCATCAGCCCCCTAGAACTTAGAACTACTTAAATCTAACTAACCTAAGGAGGTCACACACATCCATGCCCGAGGCAGGATTCGAAACTGCGACCGTAGCTGTCGCGCGGTTTCACACTGTAGCGCCTAGAACCGCTCGGCCGGCTGTGTTTAAATATCAAGTGATCGAGTAAACAATCTGTAGTAAAGCTTGTAATAAGCTTCAGTAATCTTCCAGTAAGCCACGAAGGGCCGCGTCGGTGCCTTGTAAGACGATTGCAGTGCTAAGTGTCGTCGGCTGTTGTCAGTTGACTACTGGCCCGAAAGCGGACGCCGAGCAGCCGTCCGAGTTACGAGTGTCGCGGCGGTGCACGTGGCCGCTTATCTGTGCCGGCAGGCAAACACGGCTGCGCGCGCTCTCACCGGCACCGGCGTGTGTGTGGCCGCGATGCGGCGTTCGTACGCACGCGCACGCAGCCGCTCCCACCCTCACCCCACACAAAAACCACCCACCCACGCCCACACACGCTCTGACTTAGCGCGCGGGCGCCCCGATTGTTGTGTTGCTTCCGCTTTGTGATGGTGGTACACTACGTCACGCGCCAGGGAAATCACACACTGCTTCCTGTGCGAGCTGTCGTGAAAGCAGGGACAGACAGACAGTCTGTCGCAGTGTAACAAGGTCAGCTGTGTAAAACCGTGTGCTGGACCGGGATCGCACCCGGCAATGCGGGTACTGCTCTCACGAACTGTGCTATCCAGACACGACCAACGACCCGCCCCCAGAGCATATCTTCCGCCAGCCCCTCTCTCCCATTGCCCGTAATTTGCTAACAGGAAAATGGTCAAAGTTAGGGACTACAGATTTAAACTGTGCGTCGAGCACAGTTTTAATGTATTCGGCTTCAGAGCAGCGTACATACTACATGAAGTTCCGATAGATGACGGCGTTGTACGTTGCCTACAAAATGACGTCCGTAAAGGAGGTGCGTTCCAAGCAGAGCTGCCATTGAGTCTCTTTTGGCAAAAAAACCAGAGAGCCGCGGATGTTCATAGAGTTTGCAGAATGTCTACGGATACCTGACAGCGAACAAAAGCACGGTGGTCGGTGGGCGAGGCGTCTGTCATCATCTAAAAAATTTCGCGCACACGTGTCCGATCTCCCACGTGCCAATCTGCCGGACACAGCTGTGACGCCAGCAATGCTGAAACGTGCGGACGCTCTCATTTGAGATGATCTACGGATCACGTCGGCTGGACGTCTCTGTTGTCAGTGCTGACACACTCGTCCACCAGTTGGGATACACAGAGGTGTGTGCTACTTCGGTTCTTTGCGGAATTTGCGCCTTCCGACTACCATCTGTTTGGCCCAATAAAGGAGGCACTCTGCGGGAAGCAGTACGTGGATGACGGGGAGGTTATTGGTGCAACAAGATGTTGGCTCCGATGTCGATAAGGAGAATGGTACCATACAGGCGTACAGGTACTCCCAATAAGCTATTGTAATGCCGTCCCATTGAACGGAGATTATGTCGAAAAACGGGGTTTTGTAGCCAAAAGAGTGGGGAAAAATTATTGTAATGGAATCCTGAACCAGACCAACCAGCTTTCAGAAAAGAAAATGTTTTACGTTACTTACTGAACTCCCCTCGTATACACACCTTCAGTTGGTGTTCTATCTCATTAATGTAACCAAGGGGACTGAAGTATAGTAACACGGGATGGTTAATTGAAGAAAAGTGAGTTGGACTTCAAATTCCAGTGGAGACAGTTACAGACGATGCAGAAACCCAGTTGTACATGGATGGAGGACGCATTATTTTTGATAGGATACGTAGAAGATTGAAAAAACTATTAAAAAGACTCCTACACTACGCTCGCCCCTTCTGCTTTGGATTATCGCTGCGCGGTATGGGTGCCTTAGGACTACCGAAGGACAAAGAAAAAGTTCAAATAAGTGCAGCTCGTGTTTTATTTTTGCGAAATAGAGGAGTATGTGTCATGGATATGGTAAGCGAGTTGGCGTGGCAGTCATCGAAACGAAGGCGTTTTTCGCTGTGACGAGATCTTCCACAAAATTTTTATCACCAACTTTTCCCTCCGAATGCCAAAATATTTTGTTGACTTCCACCTACATAGAGAGAAAGAACCAATGGGATAAAATAAATCAGATCCCGAACGGTAGGACTTAGATGTTCATTTATCCCACGTTCTAGAAACCCTCCGAAAGCGATTCTGTGAAACCTCCACCAAACACTTAAGGGTGAATTGCGGAGCCGTCCTGTAGTTATAGGTGTATATCGGCCGCGACATTGCTGAAGGAGCCATCAGCATTAACGTAAGGTAACTACGGCAAGCTGTTGGCCCGGCGTCTACCTGAGCGTGTCAATAGTGAGGCCGCCTCGCTAGGGGAAATGGTTTCATTCGTGGCGATGAAAAAATTTCCACCAATCTGTTTGGCCGGCTATGGGAGCAGATGTGGTAGCGGTAGCTTTCGAAATTTCGTCACTAAACTGTACACCAGTGTCCTTTGTGTATTTTGCCAAATCTGTCATCAATATTCCATAGTCAGGCTGTTTGCCTCTGGTAGTGATGATCCGTCGATTGTGTGGGAACATTAAACTCAGCGGTCCTCGTGATGCTACTCAAGAACAACTTTCTCCCTGTTTCACTTCCACAATAAACCGTAACAGCGGAAGCGCTATAGAAGCAGTCACCACATGTGTACGCACTTCTGAAACACATAGTAAACACAGTACGCTGACGAAAGAACAGACGGCTATTTCATTGCATCCCACGAACAGCCTTGAATCTAGGCCACTACTATCGGTGTCGAACTAATCACTAAAAACTTCTTCCCTCCCATTTCGTGTTTACCTTGAATGATTTTCGTGGTTTGCGTGAAATTTTAAGTCACGATGCTATCTTCCAGGGCAATGACCTCAATTTGCTTCTGGAAAAACGGTCGCAACGTTTCTTTTGTTTTAAAGTATATATGAAGAAAGCGCTCCTGACAGAGTATCTCAACAGAAAATAGAGTATTGCATAATCACGCACTGCCATAATTGTCAGTCTCGCGTAATGTTCGAAAGCAATTAGAAAAAGCATGTCTATACGTGCGCCCAGAAAAGTGACGTAATGCGTTGGTCATGTAACCTAAACTTTGGGCTTCCGTTATGTAACAGATGTTGCCAGTACCAGCTTGAGTAACCCTCCCTTTGGTTTGCTGTCCTTGGTGCGTAACTGAACTCTCTCTTTTTCACTGTTACTCTGTTTTCGCCGTGGATCCAACGGCACAGTGACCCCTTATACTCGTTATCGACACCATGCACTTCCAGTTGTTCCTCGTCATCGAACATTCTCTCTCTCTCTCTCTCTCTCTCTCTCTCTCTCTCACACACACACACACACACACACACACACACACGTTCGTTTTAATTTTTGTCGTGCTTTGTTTTGATTTGAGGTTCTCCTTGCTTCTCAGGCGAAAGACGGAACTGGATATCCATTCCAGATTATTCGTAATTGGGAACCCCTCTACCCCTTCCCAGCTTAGTAGAATATTTATTGAAGAGAACAGAGTTGTACAACACTCCACCCTGATCTTTTGAGTAATGCGTTAAAAGTTATTTGACAGACTTTGACATATTTTCATACAGACATTATTTCTGCAATAAATTATTCTTATCTATAATTACCTAAGTTTGCTTCTGGCTTCTATTACCCTCCTTTGTAGCTTACCTTTCCGCATGAATCACTGTATCTTCTCACCTTTACGCATTCTTTTTGTTTCCCCTACTTCCACACTCCCCCCCCCCCCCTCCACTCCCCCCACCGCTCCTAGTCTGAGGCACCACCAGTGCGCCACGCACTTTCAATTGTTTCTCGTCGCTGTCTCCCCGCCACCGCGGCACCTCCCTTGTTGGCACCCCCACTCCATCAATCCCTGCCTGACATCCGAAACCACCATCGACGGCCACAGTTGGGCTTCTGCCCTAGCTGCCTGACAAACGGTTCCGTGGAACATCAAATTCCGGGACCGTCGCTCTTTGGTAAGTTACACGTGCTTCAGCAAAATTCGTTGTTTGCTAGTATCGTCTCCCGCAGTTAATTCCCACAAGCAACGGCTTAACAGTACCAACTACGGTGAACAATAGACGGAGAAGTGCTGGAAGCGACGTCACGTAGATTCTGCTAATGAGCAATAGCAAACATGTTTAGGGGCCCCTGCTGGCCACTGGCACAGTTGTCTGTGATTCGAATTCCTGGTGACTACTTCGAATTTTTCTGTGGTGGAAAAATCTGTAAAGGGGCTAACTCCGCCTCGTGAGGCTGCTTGAATAAATAAGCAACGAAAGTGACACGCACACCGCTGGATTGGCGTCAGATCGAAAGATAGGCACTATGCTGGAAACTACTCGTTATTTACTGTGGCGAGATCGGTAATACAGGGCTTATAAAAAAGAATGACCAGATTTTTAAAAAATTGTAACTATTATGTTATTTGAGATTAGGTGCATGAACAATGTACTGTTGGAAAGAGCAAACTGTCGAGTTTTACATGGTTCCCGCTACGTAGCAGCAGTGTGCACCCCCTTCAGTTCTAGTAAAAATGGTGTCGGGACAACAGAAAGCGTTTTGTGTTCTACGTTTTGCGTAGTTTTGTCAACCCCAAATCCTGTATCATTTCAGTGACACTCTCTCCCATATTTTGCGATAATACAGAACGTGCTGCGCTTTTTTTAACTTTTTCGATGTGCTCCGTCAATCCTATCTGGTAAGGATCACACATCTCTCAGCAGTATTCTAAAGAGGTTGGACAAGCGTAGTGCAGGCACTCTCCTTAGTAGATCTGTTACAGTTTCTAAGTGTCCCGCCAATAAAACACAGTCTTTGGTTAGCCTTCCCATAACATTTTCTGTGTGATCCTTGCAATTTAAGTTGTTTGTAATTGTATTTCCTAGGTATTTAGTTGAATTTACGGCCTCTAGATATGACTGATTTATCGTGTAATCGAAGTTTAACGTATTCCTTTTAGCACTCATGTAGATGACCTCACACTTTTCTTCATTTAGGGTAAAATGCCAGTTTTCGCACCATTCAGATATCTTTTCTAAATCGTTTTGCAATTTGTTTTGATTTTATGATGAGTTTATTAGTCGATAAACGACAGCGTCATCTGCTAACAACCTAAGAAGGCTGCTCAGATTGTCTCCTAAATCGTTTATATTGATAAGGAACAGCAAGGGGCCTATAATACTACCTTGGGGAACGCCAGAAATCACTTTTGTTTTACTCGATGACTTCCGTCAATTACTGCGAACTGCGACCTCTGACAGGAAATCACAAATCTAGTCACATAACTGATATTCCATAACCACGCAATTTCACTACAAGCCGCTTGTGTGTTACAGTGTCAAAGGCTTTCCGGAAATTCAGAAATACGGAATCAATCTGAAATCCCTTATCAATAGCACTCAACACTTCATGCGAATAAGGAGCTAGTTGTGTTTCACAAGAACGATGTTTTCAAAACCCATGTTGGCTGTGTGTCAATAGACCGTTTTCTTCGAGGTATTTCATAATTTTCGAACACAATATATGTTCCAAAATCCTGCTGCTTATCGACGTTAATGATATGGACTGTAATTTAGTGCATTACACCTACTACCCTTCTTGAATTAAATTCTGTTTAAATGTAAAGGTGAACAGTTATAATGTGAGAATATGCGGTACGGAACAACGCCATGAAGTTGTACAACATGAGAGGGACTCCCCAAAATTTAATTATTTCGTGCAGTTTCACGGGAAAAGGTGTATGGTCCATTTTTCTTTGCCGAGAACACTGTTACGGGAAGCACATATCTCGATATGCTTGAGAACTTTCTTTTCCCACAGTTGGAGACTGATTCGGACGACTTCATTTAGCAGCAGAATGGGGCCCCGCCACACTGGCATCTGGAAGTGAGGGAATTTTTAAATCGGGGGATTACTGAACGATGGATCGGTCGCAGTGGATCAAAACATTTAGCCCTACATTACTGGCCTCCACGGTCACCAGACGTGACTGTATGTGATTATTTCTTTTGTGGGTTTGTAAAAGACTGTTTATGTGCCTCTGTTGCAAACAACAACGAATGAACTGAGACATCGCGTAACAGCAGCTGTGGAAGCTGTAACTCAAGACATGCTCGCTGCAGCGTGAGAACAATTTGAATACGGCATTGACATAATGCTGTGCATTTCAATGGGAGCATATTCAACACCAATGAAAATGTATGAAAAAAAAACTTTTTAGTTTCCCGTTCATCAAAAAACAAAGTCATTGTGTATGTTTATTAGTTTCAGAAATATAGACTTGCCAAATCGGATGATTCTTTTTGATACACCCTGTATTTTCCGACCCTTCTTCATAATCAGCTATAACGTAGAATTCCACAGCGGCTCTTTCCTTTATTCGCCAAAATGTAAACCCTGTCTCGTGTGTTATGTAATAATATGTGTGTGAATTCCTAAGGGACCAAACTGCTGAGGTCATCGGTCCGTAGACTTACACGCTACTTAAACTAACTTATGCTAAGAACAAAACACACACACACACACACACACACACACACACACACACACACACACACACATGCCCGAGGGTGGACTCAAACCTCCAGCGGGAGGGGCCACGCAATCCGTGACATGGCGCCTCAAACCGCACGGCCATTCTGCGCGGCACGTGTGTTATAGTGCGAGGTAGTTTCAAATGGTTCAAATGGCTCTGAGCACTATGGGACTTAACATCTATGGTCATCAGTCCCCTAGAACTTAGAACTACTTAAACCTAACTAACCTAAGGGCATCACACAACACCCAGTCATCACGAGGCAGAGAAAATCCCTGACCCCGCCGGGAATCGAACCCGGGAACCCGGGCGTGGGAAGCGAGAACGCTACCGCACGACGACGAGCTGCGGACGAGGTAGTTTCACTTCATGTAGAAGTAGCTAATGGGCTACAGGCTAGTAACTGTGTGGGTAACTAAAAAGGACCTGAACTGTACTATGAATGGCTACACACCCACACACACACACAACACACACACACACACACACACAACACACACACACCACGTGTTCGCCGGCCGAAGTGGCCGTGCGGTTAAAGGCGCTGCAGTCTGGAACCGCAAGACCGCTACGGTCGCAGGTTCGAATCCTGCCTCGGGCATGGATGTTTGTGATGTCCTTAGGTTAGTTAGGTTTAACTAGTTGTAAGTTCTATGGGACTAATGACCTCAGCAGTTGAGTCCCATAGTGCTCAGAGCCATCACACACCACGTGTTTAGATAGTGCTGCTCACTCATGTTGTTGTTTCTCCGAAAAGTTGTTATTGTTTCCTATCGCGTCGCCTTCCTTACATGTTACGAACCAAATATGCGTTGTTTATAACCGTTCGGATGGCGTCGATCTAAAAAGCTGACGGCAAAAATGGCTGTGAGCACTATGGGACTTAACATCTGAGGTCATCAGTCCCCTAGAACTTAGAACTACTTAAACCTAACTAACCTAAGGACATCACACACATCCATGCCCGAAGCAGGATTCGAACCTGCGACCGTAGCGGTCGCGCGGTTCCAGACTGTAGCGCCTAGAACCGCTCGGCCACAGCGGCCGGCAGCTGACGGCAGTTGGGGTAGTTGTCGAGTAGTACTAAGAAAATGAAGCGTGTGACTTGAATGTACATCCCAGTATTTGGCATTTAATCGGTGAAGCTACGAACGTCTAAAACAGCTTTTTTCACCAAGTTGCATTTTTTTCAGTGCCGTGTTCGTGTCATCGACGTTCTTCCGTTAGCAAGTGTTTTCGTGTAATATGACGTACGCTTTCATTGGACGCAAGGGGACTCTAAGAGAAAGGCGGCCTGTTTTCTGCTTACGCTCATCGTTAACATTGAAAGCTTCGAACTGTATTTGCAATTCGTTGACACAGAATAAAGCAGGATGTTCACAGTTATGTTTCTTTTATTTTATGACTTTCTTGCTGACATAATTGATTGTTTGTTACCAAGGCTGAGAAATATGAGCATTCATACTTTTGTTTCGAAGACAATCGCTAGTGCTCTGTGTTTAGTGAACGTATCAAAACATGGAGCTGTTATCACTACACGTGTTAAGATGCATGCTGTTTCTTCTTGCGGCTGAATCTTTATTTCTCAAATCAGATCTAGTGCCTACAGTCTTGATTTCCGCATTAAGAAAGCTTTTTCTCACAACTGAATTTCCAGTGCGTTCATCATATCCAGGCACTCATTGTTAATTTCCGCCTTCGAAGTGTTCTGCTATGTAACTTCCTCCTCCTCCCAGCTTTCCGACGCACCCTCCGTGAATCGCAGTCACAACTTCGTTCCTCAGTCATGTTTGGATGCGTGAATCTCTTGGCTCTGTGCGTAATATACGTCCTATGCATACAACGGAAAACCCGCATAGAGCGTTTTCTCATTTGAGGCGGAAATGACAGATTCAAAGAGGAATGGCTAAACTTTGGAAGTAGTCCATACTCGATCACAGAGAAATCAAGGCAACAGAGAACTGATTTCCACTCCAAATCGTATAAGTTGATTCACCATATACCGACTTCGATGTCTCATAGCGTGATGTCCTAATACCGACTGCAAATACCTTTTTAAGTTCCGCTTCTCAATTCCTGCCTCTGTGTCAGTTAACACCCTGCGTAGGTTTTGTGATTGACTCAAGGAATCTGCGAACAATCTCTGGAACTTCATGGCACCACCTGACTTGCTATTGTTGATCAGACATCGATGTTGAAAATTTGTGCTATCACCATTCGAGTTTGCTCCTTTTCAGTTGGGCACGACCCTATGCGTTAAGACATCAGCTACAGAGATTCTTATTTAAATAGAATGAAGTCGTTAGTTACATTGTGGTAGCTCTGTCGGACGACTGTGGGGAAAGAAATCGACCGTGACTTTGTCCTTCTGTGACTTGATTTAGATCAAACAAATTATAAACCAGGATCTCCCGAAGGAAATTTTAACTGTGCCCTTCGAGGAAACTCTTCCAGTGCGCCATTCCACCCAGATATTACATAAGGCTTTTCCGCTCACATTGACCATACAGCCAGCAGTAGTTATAACTGTGCAGTGTTAATCTAAAACTTTGAGTTAAAGTAAAAATGACAGAGACAGCTTAACTTTGTGGATAGTGCAATATCTAAGGAGATTACACTGGGCACAAGTGTATTTTTACAATGGTTTCATAAGTATGTTATTCAAGATGATTTGAGTCTACATGTACACAGACAAGTTCTTAATTTTAAAAGTATATAAAGGAACAGAAATTTGAGTCGTCATATACAAATACAATAATTTAAAATATACAACGATTTATTCTAACCGGCTTATCTCCATACAATTACTTGAGCCACGTGAACTTCAATTACCAAGTTTAAATCTGTATATTAGCTTTAAGTATTCCGCTATTAAATTGTGCTTATTTACATCTTATCTGTAGAGTGAGGAGGTATCAATTGTAGGCAGGGGAAAACCCCCTTGCAACCAGTTTCCTTTACAGCAAATCTTGTGCTTCCTTGTACTCGGTACATGGCAATATTACGTGATTAAGATCTACCACTTCAGTTTTTCATCCTGATCACAACGTACAGAAACTAGCATTTTTATTCGATGTAATTGTGTGGGTTAATATCCCTATACCAGACTCCTACGAATGATGGTATGTCGCATGACGTTTGCTTATCTTCACATATTCGATCCATGGTAGAGGGGAGACGTTCTGTTGTATGGCCGCCAGGTGTCTGCCCTTAACGCTGCTGGGACATGCCATTCACGGTTCCAGACATGGTTAGCAGCTTTCTTGGTTGTAGGTTTGAAATCATTTCGATGGGCTGGTGTTACGGCATTACCCGTCAGTAATGATCCTCTTTGCTAGGTAATAGACTATGTCTTTGCGCAAAATTCCATAATGTCATTTTATCCATAGAAAGTAGACTTCAAGTCGTTATACCTTGGTGCTGTAATGGTCTACAGTATTTCCACAATGTATGTCTCAGTCTACTTGTCGAGTTTTGCATTTGATTTTGGCATAACGCTTTGGCGGTCCGTGAGTAACAATGTAAATGTCTGTGTTCCATAATAAATGGCCTCCGTTATGACCCATGTACTGGTAGAGTTTCATCTCGACGTATCTGTGTGATTAACTGGCTCAAAACAGTCGACATAACTATTATTGTTGTTTGGTGCCATTGCTAATAACACTTCTTTAAAATCTCGCTGGCGAATATTTTGTATGTGTCCTGTTCACAGTGAAATAAACATTGCGCCCGATGTTTCTCCGCGTTCGTTGGTACCTCGTCTTCCCAAGTTCGTGCTGTCACCTCGCAGCATTTTTTCATATAGTCATCTCATTGTTTTAACACACAAGACTGTCGTCTTCTTTACTTGCCATGAGTACACCGTTCACCTTGTATTCTGCGTTTCTTTCCCTGAAACATGTAATACATTCGACACAGATACTCCGATTAACTTAGACGATACTTTGAAATCTGCCGTATTCGTAGCGGTAGATTATTTCTAAAAACTTCTGAAAAATAGATAGGACAATCTTGTTTATCGTTGCTTTTCCGCCCCTACATTTCACAAAAGAACACAAATCAACTTCACACATTTTCGCAGTGCTTGCGAACGACAAGACCACATGAACACTACTGGCAGAACAGAGAAAGCAAACGTTTAACGAGATTTGAAGCAATACCTACACGAGTGTAACATTTAACACGGTGACTGTCAAAGAAATGACAACTTTTAATGTGTGCCTCATTGTGTCATTGGAGGTAGAATAACAGCGGAATTGGTGCTACGTAAGTAGAGCGTATTTCCAGTGTTGTTACAACATATGCTGTACGGACTACCAATCGCAGTGTGTGTGCTGAACTTTGCTCGCTTGCATTAGAGTGATGAACAATGTATAGTGGCTAGCGGCGCTGCCTACTAACGTGGAGGTCCCGGGCTCGATTCCCGATGACCTCAGATTTTTTTTCTGTCGTGAAGAAGCCTGGAATGGAGTCCACTCAGCCTGGTGAGGTCTAATGTGTAACCACACGATAAAATAAGCAGCAAAATTGTCGTGCTGTCCGCCGAAGTGGTGTCAAACGACAGGGCTTGCACCAGGTGATTTGTTAACGCAGTGAATTGCTTACCCGATATTACTCGAAAATTTTGTACCGGAGTAGCATGACAGTCTCATCGCTGTGTGCTCCTTCGGCTGCAGTCACAGTGGCACGGATCACGGTGGCTTCCACGGACTACCGACATCGGCCGAAGATGTCCGATCTTTTCAAATCAGTACGCCACTACTTGCGCAGTTACAATCTGGCCGATCTCATCCCCCGAATGTACAGACTTCGGAAGACAACTGTCGAAATCCAAATCAATTTGCTTTCTTTAGCCATATTAGCCGACACAACACTAAACGTGGATTGTGAAAAACAGGTAGGTTTGGTCAGAGAAGGAGTCTGTGGCATCATGAGGATAAAAATATAATCAGGATGTAGTTAGGAATATATGGACCGAAATCGCAGGTTTATTGCAAAGCACAAGTAGGCAAAATCTGTATCGGAGATCGTAGGCGTCAATTACAACCTCAAAAAAATCGTTCAAGTGAGGAGGGTTGTAAATTTTACGCTTAAAGCTACTGTAGTGGATCTTCTTCGGGTTATGGCAGGAGGATATTAGCTGTCCACAAATTATTGTTATTGCTTAGTGGCGTTTTTATGCCAGTTGGGTGGTGATACTGTTAAATGAAGTGGTTTGTAAATGTATGTTTTTCCACTTTTCAGTGCTTTAGGTGTCCAGAATATCTTATTCTAAACTTTTTTTGTCTTTAGCACTATGCTGAATGACAGTCACTGAAGGTTAATTGACGTATGTCTGCTCATCCTTAAATAAATGCAGGTCAACAGTGGGTGCGATCTTGAAAGGTCACCGCGAATATGTAACACAACGTTTCTCCCTTGATCTTATATATTCGTAAAATTTGACTGGTAATTCCAGTGAATAAGGACAGAGTATACAGTACTCGCCCTTCTCGAGCCAGATATAGCTCATTCACAAGCATTTGGCATCTTTTTATAAGCAAAAGCTGCATTGTAGCACTCGTCTCCGAGCACAGAGGCGTTGCGATATCCACTCCACCCTCGCAGGTAAAAATCTGACCTACTTTGTTTACAGAATAGATTCCAACCTAATATAGCCTCCCTAATCCCCGCACAAACTGCCTGAGGAGATTGGACACGTCAGACCAAGCTGTCGGCTGATGTTATCGGGCGACCACTGGCCACGGCGTCTGGCGACCGTTGTCGGTGCCACTGCGAACGCTCTCGCACAGGGCGCAGCTGCCACGAAGACCACAGGAGAGACGCGGATGCTCGACACTCCGTATGCAGTACCGAGCTCGCGTGCGTGCGTAGTACGTACGCGAGGCAGGCGGCGGGCGAATGTGTGCCAGGGCAGTATGTTACTGTCGCACGCTGCCACTCTTACTCGCGTCCGCTCGCTCTCCTGCGTCGCCGTACCATTAGTCTGCGGTCGCATGGTGGTACATCACCTATATGCAAAGACTGGCGTGACAGCGCTAGCCATTAACGCTTCTTTTTACAGCCGCCTCGAATGTCAATAAGTTTAAGACATTTCAATACGCCTCTCTCTTATGAAAAAGATGTTTAGCTCTGTCACTTGTATAAAAGTGTTGTACCTCACGCGTATTGTTTGTTTTCTGCAGACACACGGCAATTATGAGAAACAGAAGTGAGGAATGGAGCAGTGTCTCTAGAATAAAGCTACACTTGATAAAAGTGCCGTAGTACCTGCAAGTATCTGTAACACAGATCATTTGTGTAGAATGCAAATACATATTTAAGTCGCTCTTCCATTAAGAACTATTTGTAGGCTGTGGATATAATTTTCCTTGACGTGACCTGAGCGCCGTGTCCGAATGGCAACAGTTTCATTAATGGGCAAAAGAATAAGGGAAGACGGAGGTGGTAGTATTAGTATGGAAAGAATTTGAGGGCACTAGATAATGGAAAGGGCGGAGAGGTATGAAAGGATCGAGAGGTGATTCGAATTGACCTGCGTTGAGCAACTACTTCATAAGACTTCTCTCACCCTGGTATGGACACACTTGTTGCTATATGCAGCCAATCTTGTTATGCCAAGTGATACAACGCAACTGCTCTGTTTTGCTCGTCGAAGAAACAATAAAAAAGGAATCGCGTAAATGTTGAGAGGTATGTGACTTAGAAAAGAACCAAACGGAAAAAGGTAATTCACTATAGAATTTCTCTTGATAGCAAATTTATAAAATGATGGCCGGTTGTACTACATGTGACGAATTATTCCTTGCAAGAGTATTTGAATGGTGTTTTATCTGTCACTTTCTTTTGTTTACACAGTATCTGCAGCAAATAGCAGTACTTTGTACAAACAGTATTTTTTCCTGTCTCTTTTAGATCTTAAAATGATTGAGTAATTTAAACTGCTCACCATTTCACAAATGTGGTGTCAGAACAAGTAAATTTTATGTGAAGATTAAGATCTCTTACTTCACATACTTCACCATGAAAATTATTATAAAAATACAAAAAAATAAATGTTGAAAAATGTCATTTATTTCATTGTACAGATGCGTTGATGATCACAACAGACGAATAAAAAGGCGAAACTGCAATGAGGATTAAACAAAAAACGGCGAACATTTGGAAAGGGGGGAGGGGGCGGGGCGCGATGACTGCTCTGGGCGCCATTTATTCTAGGTATACCGCCATGTTCTTGTGATCTTGTAACTTTGCTTGTCTTGTTCGTGATTCAGCTTCAGCAGAAATAACCAAAACCTTACTTAGACTGCTTTTATTTATACTTCTATATTTATACTTGACAGGCTACCTCACGGTGTGTGGCGGAGTTTACTACTTTAATACTCCTCCCTTGTCAGTTTTCTGTCCCATTCGCGGAAGATGTGCGCGAAGACATCGGTTGGTAAGCTTTTGTATGAGTTCGATTTTATCTGTTTCTACGGTCACGGTAATTTCGCGCTATCTATATGTTATGAAGTAATGCGTTGCCTGGCCCTTCATGAAAAGTGCAATTTCACAATTTTAACGGCAAACCTTTCCATCAAGTGCACACCACCTCTGTGGCTGTGTCCGCCACTGAGTTTCGATGAGCGTTCGCACGACGCTCCCCCGCTTACTCAACAACTCACTACGAAACGTGCAGTTTTCCTACGGATCTCCTCTCCTGCAGAGGTCACGCCGACCAAGGCGGGGCAACGCACACACACTGGACTCGTATTCGGGAGGTGGGTCGTTCAAATCTCGAACGGTTATCAAATTTTAGGTTATTGTGATTCCTCTAAAACGCGTAAGGTGAATGCCAGGATGGTTCCTTAAAGGGGGCACGACCGATTTTCTTCCTCGTGGTTCTCCAACCCGAGCTTGAGCTCTCTAACAACTTGGTCGTCGAATTCCTCCCGTGTATATAAACCGCATAGTAACAGTTGCAGGGTGACGAACAGTGCTCCACTGCCGGCAGAACGAGGGTTTTCCGAGCTACAGGGGTTGGACAAAAATGTGGAAAGACCGCGAGAAATGCATGCTCGAACATAAACACAGATGCTACCCAACCTGCAGGTTGCACTGTCATTTTTGAACACGAATGGCGCGTGTGCAATGTGCTCAAGACGTTGCGAGTGTCACTCGTGTTAAGCAGTGCTGTGTGTAATTGAGAGTGCATTGTGCCGGAACAAACTGAATTCGAACGCGGGCTCTTATAGTGGATGCTGCTGTAACGAGGGTAGCCGAAGTGTTTTGTTGTTTCAAGAAGCGCCATATCTAAGATTTATACCACTTTACAGGGAAAGAGTAAAAAAAAAAAAAAAAAACAACAGCTATTTAAGTCACATCGCGGACGAAAGTTTGTGTTGAGTGATGGACGGTCACTGAAGAGGATTGTGACGAAAAATAAGGGGATAACAGCTGTAAAAGTCACTGTAGAACTGAATGTTGCACTCGCGAACCCTGCCAGCACCAAAAAAATACGAAGGGGATTGCAGACCCTGCTCGAATTCCAAAGCCAGTCATCAGTGATACAAATGTCCGTCACAGGAAAGTGTGGTGCCGAAACCATAAAACCTGGACCATGCTGCAATGGAAGTAAGCCATTTGGTCGGATGAGTCTTGTTGCACACTGTTTCCAGCTTCTGGCCGTGATTACGTCCCAAGCGTGAAACATGACGGGGGTTCAGTGATGGTTTGATCACCCATATCGTGGTATTCCATGGGTCCTATGCGGATTCTCCATTGTCGTGTTACTGCCAAGGATTATGTGGCCATTTGGCTGATCAGATCCATGATTTTTCCCCAGTGGTGCTGTTCCTAGACGGCAGTGCCCCTGTTCACACATCTCGCATCGTCCAGGACTGGTTTTGCGAGCACGAGGGTCTCCCCTGGCCACCACAGTTATCAGTCCTTAATATCATTACGGTTGCAAATATCATGCTACTGAAACTTCAACTAAGTCTGAAACTTCCACTACAGTAAAATAGTTTTAAGCCACTCATAGGGCGTTTAGCGTCTACGCAGTTTGTACGCAGTAGCTTACGTTGTGTGTTGTTGAATTTTTGCTCATATAATACGAGTGAAGAGCAGAGATTCCTGTCCGTTAATTTAACTGGCTGTCTTGTTTCTTGCCCATATTTTTCTCTTCTTCCCTATGGACGGAGATGGGAAGTTAGAGAGTGGTAGATAAAGATCTGCGCTGATGATTTTTTTCCTTGAAGGTCAGCAGTGCACGTAATCACTGGAAGCTTCTTGTGGCGATAACTTGGATCGACTCGGGAAGGCCTGAAATGAAAGCACGGGCTAGGCAGAATGGCGGGAGCCGTACGGGTCACGGGAACAAAAGCAAAAATTACTCTGCTTGCGTGAAGATGAGGTCGCCACACACCAGCTTCAAGGTTGCGCATGCGCAAAACTTTACTCCACGATCCCAGTCTCTCGTTGGAGCCGGCGACTGGAGCGAGTTACCCGCTTTACAACGGAAGGGTACTTTTATGGTTGGCACTGCAATCTGCAGGTTAGCAGTGTGCGTTTAACAGACCGGAGCTTCTGAATATGCAATTAACCGCATCGCCGCAGTTATTTAAAATCTCCACATACCGTTTTTACCGTACTTTCGCGTTTTCGACCACGCATACACGGGAGTTTTAAATCAATTACATTTGTGTGGGGAGTAATAAGTATTTCATATAGGACGGGAAATATGGTACCGCCAAAGAAGTTGTTTCTAGTCTTTGCTATAGTACACGCCCTAAACTGCATGAAACGTATCCAGGTGAGATATTCGGAATATTCTGTGTTCTCTAGTCATGGTATACAAGCGTAGCTTCCGGTCGCATGTCAGTTTCAACGAAGTGTTTGACAGCGACCGCGGCGTGATGTGAAGTAAAATTCAACCTTGCTGTAACTATTCGAATATACATTCTGACTGGTACCACGAATGTCTGCCAGCAGTACAACGCGAAACGTTTTGATTTCTCCATAAGAACACTTAACAAAAGTAAAAGACGTTTCATAAACTGAATTGTCTAGGAACCATTTCTTATGTTCGTAACGCTGAAATTATCTATTTGTTTGGTGCATTTTTGAGTAGAAGACAAGCGGAATTTAGATTCTTGAAAATGCTCAATAGCTTCAAGAAATAGGAAGCACAGAATCACATATTTTGTTTGATTTGTTCGTCAGTAGCCTAGTGAAAAATGCCGCGCAATTGTTGATATCACTCCTTGAAAGAAAGATTCGCTTAATTTGCTGAACACAGGTACGACGTAGTTGTAATTTCGCAGGACAACGGTAGGGGAAAAGTAATGACAGATGCATGCTTCTCATGTGACGCAAGCAGCGTAGAGTACATTTCCAGCGCATTCAAAGTCGTTTCCGCTGTACGCTTGCTAGGTAACATACTGTTTGATCTCTTGGCAAGTGTGGAAATATACTTACTCATCTTGTAGCTCAGATGAATGTGGAAGAATGCTAAGCTAAGGAAAAGTTTCTCTCGAGGAAGCGGTACAAAGGTCGTTGATGGATGGAAATGGCACAAAAATTCGATTTAACTATCCAGTTCCAAAGCTTCTAAGAGGAAAAATACAGTCTCATAATGCGTAGTTAACGTCAACAGCTGAAGCGCGAAACGGTGTGGGCTGTGTTGTGACTAGGAGTACAGGGGGAGGGTGCATTTTCATTCAGGGAACTTCGTAGTAAATCTTATCAGACGAATTATTTGTACAAAAACAGCGAGTATTTAAACTGGACAAAAACGTTTCCTTTCTACTTAAATATTCAATATAGTGGCCAGCGCTTCACTTGTAACCAAAAAGAGAGAGAGAAAAAAATAAATAAACTTGAGGCACGGGAGTGAAAAAGTTATCTATAATAATAGTATAAATGCGAAAGTTAACGGCTAAACAGCTAAACCAAATTTGATGAAATCCGGTATGGAAATAGCTTGAGCGCTGAGTAAGAGCATAGGCTACTTTAAAAAGTGTGCACCACAAGGTATTTATTAATTTGAAGAATATAGTACAATATATAGAACAATAACTACTCTTCGAAAAAGCTGTTTACTCTCTGACTTTTGAACTTCGTCATAATTGTGAACTTGCATTTATTGTTTGATTTGTTCTATATAGTACACTTCAATGTAATAAATACTTCCATAATTCTCAACGTGTTTAGTCCGTACTTCTAGTCTAATATCAGTCACAAGCCTGTCGCATTTTAACTACATATAGTCACGCGTCCCATAGCTTCTGAGATGCTTGAACACTCACTGTGACGTCATTTAAAATGCTGTACGACACACACACACACACACACACACGTCGTGCGCTTACATGTAGAACGTGGGACGCCTTTAGTGAAGCTACGTATATTTATGAGCGCAGTCACAGGCAACAGACGTAAGCCTGAGGGCCGCTGACGTTATTCCACGTAGAAACGTTATAAAATTCGCGCTGAATCGAACTACAAATTATTCTCTTTCTTTCTTCGTCAGTTTAACGCCATTTAATAATTTTAAGAAGTCCACATTTGAGTACCATCAACATCACTCATCATACAAAAATACTTATAAGAGTCAACTGCTCGTGGTTTTTGGATAGCGTTGCTGGCCCGTGATCACAGGGTCATGGGTTCGACTCTCAGTCGAGACGGCATCGACGCGCAAGTCACCGAATTCGCGTCAAATAAAAAGACTTGCATCAAGTGGCTGAACATCCCGAATGTGGTCTCCGTGCCAGTAAAGCCATTCGCACATTTTGTTTCGTTTTACTGATATGCAAGCGCAGCTGCCCGTAACAGCTAGTAATGAATAAATTAGGATGCGAGAGCTCGCCATGATATTACGTACAGTGCTTTCATCAGTAATGCACTTCGCTGCTCATCAACAGTTTGTTGATTGCGCACGCGGGCACGTACATACGCACTCACACTTTTTTGTGATAACAAGGTTTACTTCGATTCAAAGCATTGGAGTTTTTGAGCGCGCGCTCGCAATTTGAAATGCTGGCCAAGAATCTGTTTCACCCTTTTGTGCACAGCCACTGACGTGTTATTCAGTCATATGTCATGTGGTAGAATAATCCATAATGTTTCAGCGATGAAGTTAATTCATTCAGAGAGACTAAATGAGGGCATTGCATCACTTTTCGGCTCGTATATTAGTGCCAGTAATAACAGTGGTGAGCCAAACATTATAACCACCTGCTTAATAGCTTGATTATCCGTCTTCCCTCAGGAAAATTCTCAAACTCATATTATTCTTGGGACCGAAAGCTGACTAAAACCCGAAGTAAAAAGCTTTGAGACACTTAGCGAGTCTTGGAATGTTCATCGGAATAGCAGATTACACGCCGTACGAGGGGTGTGTGCTCATAGCCGTCGACAATAGCAGTCGACAAAAATATTCTCTGTACTGAGGCTCAAATTGAATGTGATAGTGAAATTATATGGTCGCGCATAACAGGTCTAGGTGGAACCAAGTTAACTGTTGGATGTTTTTATGACCAACAAACTCCGCTGTGACAGTTGTAGAGTCATTCAAAGAAAGCCTATGGTCAGTTGTGCATAAATACTCAGACCATGCAACAGTAGTTGGTGGTGACTTTAACCTACCGAGTGTAGACTGGGACGTGTTATACATTCATTACAGGGGGTGCAGTCAGTCAGTCTTGTGAAGTACATTTGAACACGTTTTCCGAAAACTGTCTGGAGTAGCTAGTTCGGCAGCTCACATGCAATGAAAATATTTTGGACCTTGTAGCCACCAACAGGCCGGACCTTACCTTTGGCGTCAGTATAGATACGGGGATTGTTCATCATGATGTCATCATATGATTACGAAATCATTGAAGAGGGCTAGGGGAGTGTTTCTGCTAGAAAGAGCAGAAAGCTGTTGTTAGTACCACACGTAGACAATGAACTACAATCATTTAGTGCTAGAATTATGGCCATAGAGGAATTATAGGCCAAGTTTAAACAGATTGTGAATCATGCTCTGAGCAAGTATGTGCCTAGTAAGTGGATTAAGGATAGAAGGGACCCATCGTGGTTCAATAACGAAATTCGGAAAATGCTGAGGATCCAAAGGCTGTTGCACTCTCGGTTTGAGAGAGGATGGGAAAACGACGACGGGCAAAGATAAGTAGAGATTCGTGCGTCTGTGAAAAGATCTATGCGCGAAGCGTACAACAGCTACCACCGTCATGTCTTACCTAAAGATCTGGCGGAGAACCCGAAAAAATACTGGTCCTATGTAAAATCGCTAAGCGGGTCTAAGGCTGCCATTCAGTCACTCGTAGACCAGTCTGGTTAGACAGCAGAAGATAGCAAAGGAAGGCCAAAGTTTTAAACTCTACGTTGAAGAAATCGTTCATGCAGGAGAACCATACAAACGTACCGTTGTTTGACCATCGCATACAGTCCCGTAATGATGACATAGTGATAAGCGTTCCTGGTGTAGAGAAACAACTGAAAGAGTTCAAAACAAATAAGTTGTCAGGTCCCCGGATGGAACCTAAATTTGGTTTTAAAAAGAGTAATCTCCGTCATTGGCCCCTTACTTATTTTGCATTTATGGCGAATCGCTCGACCAGTTCAAAGTGAGTCGAAAAAAGCGCAGGTGACACCTGAATATAAGAAGGGTAAAAGAACGGATCCGCAAAACTGCAGACCAATATCCTTAACATCTGTTTGCTGCAGAATTCTATAGAATATTCTGAGTTCGAATACAATTGCTTTGCTAGAGACCGAAAAGCTCTTGTCCACGAATAAGCACGGCTTTAGAAAGCGTCGCTCATGCGAAACCCAGCTTGCTCTTTACTTACATGATATGGATGAAGGGCAACCGGCTGATTCCGTATTTCTAGATTTCCGAAAAGCGTTCGATACTGTACCCCACAGCAGTCTGTTAATGAAGGTCCGTGCATACGGAATAGGCTCCCAGATATGTGACTGGCTCGACGACTTCTTAACTAATAGAACCCAGTATGTTGTTCTCGACAGTAAGTGTTCGTTGGAGATAGGGGTAACATAAGGAGTGCCCCAGAGAAGTGTGATAGGTCCGTTCCTGTGTTCTGTATACATAAGTGATCTGTCAGACAGGGTGGGGAGTAATCTGCTGTGTTGTACAGGAAGGTGTCGAAGATAAGTGACTGTAGGTTGACACAAAATGTTCTAGACAAGATTTCTAGTTGATGTGATGAATGGGAGCTGGCTCTTAATGTAGAAAAATGTAAGTTAATGCGGATGAATAGCAAAAACAAACACGTAATGTTTGGATACAGTATTAATAGTGTCCTGCTTGATACAGTCAAGTCCTTTTAATATTTGGGCGTAACGTTGCGAAGCAATATGAAATGGAACGAGGATGTGAGGATTGTGGTAGGAAAGGTGAATGATCGACTTCGGTTAACGTGGAGGATTTTAGGAAATTGCGGTTCATCTGTAAAGAAGACCGGATGTGGGAGAACACTAATGGGAAAACTTGCAGAACCGACTTTTGAGGCTGACTGCAGAGCGATCCCACTGCCACCAACATACATTTCGCATAGGGACCACGAAGATTAGATACGAGAAATTAGGGTTCACGCGAAGGCACAGAGTTCTCTCGCTTTATCTAGGAGAGTAACAGGAAAGGAAACGATTAGATAAAGTGCAGGTTACCTATCGCCACGCACTGATTCTGCGTGTAGGAACCCGACAGTTTGTTGGTAGCTTTGTGGAAGTATGTGTCGTTAGATGTCTACGCACAAGTCATGTAAATGGTGTAAATAACGGGCCGCTGATTTGCGTACGCGGTGATGGCGCCAGATAGCGACCCAGATGGTTTCCATATGATTTACATCAGGCGAATTTGGTCGCTGAGACATCAACCTGAGTTCACTCTAATGCTCCACCAACTACTGTAGCACGGTTCTGGCTCCGAGACACGGACAGTTAAACTACTGAAAGACGACATTGCCTTGGGGGAAGACATCAAGGATGCAGGTGGTTCGCAGCTGTCAGTGTCTTCGCTTACTACCACAGGTCCCATGCAACCGCAGGTGGATGTCTCCCATAGCATTACACTGCTCCCACCAGCCTGCGTCCGTGGTGCACTGCACGTTTCGAGCCGCCGTTCACCTCGATGACGGCGTTTGTGGAGACGACCATCGACCTACTGTAACAAAAGTGCGATTCACCCAAAGAGTCAACACGTTTCCATTGATCGACGGTCGAATCCCGATGGTCCCGTGCTCACTTCAATCGTAATTGACGACGTTGTTGGGTCAACATGTGAACACATACGGGTGGTCTTCTGCGGAGCTGGATGTTCAGCAATGTACAATGAACGGAGTGCTCTGAAGAACGGAGTGCTCCGAAACACTTGTGCGTGCACCAGCAGTATGCTCTTTCGGCAGACGTGCGGCAGATCACCATTTATCCTACTTTACAGAGCAGACAGACCTCCGAACCCCATTTTCTGTGAAGTCATGGACGTCCAACATTTAGTAGCTAGTGGTACCTTCGCTGTCCACCTACCTCTTTCCATGGATGCTGAGGACAGAGTAGCACATGAACACTCGACTAGCTTCGCCATTTTTGAGATACTTGTTCGCAGGCTCTGCGTAATAATAGTCTGCTCCTTGTCAAAGTCGCTTGTCTCAATGGATTTCACCATTTGCAGCCCATCACTTGGCTAGGGTGATCACTCGTCGGTGTCTGCTTCGCTTAAGTACTTTTGTTACCGCGTCAGGTACCCGCAACGGCATCAGGCGGCGTCGCGGTGGGCAGTGGTCACACGCTACGTGATCAAAAGTATCCGAACACCTGGCTGAAAATGACTTAAAAGTTCGTGGCGCCCTCTATCGGTAATGCTGTAATTCAGTATGCTGTTGTCCCACCCGTAGCCTTGATGACATCTTTGACTCTCGCAGGCATACGTTGAGTCAGGTGCTGGAAGGTTTCTGGGGAATGGCACCCCAGTCTTCACTGAGAAGAGGTATCGATGTCGGTCGGTGAGGCTTGCCACGAAGTCGGGGTTCCAAAACATCTCGAAGGTACTCTATAGGATCCAGGTCAGGACTCTGTGCAGGCCAGTCCATTACAGGGCTGTTATTGTCGTGTAACCACTCTGCCACAGACCGTGAACAGCTGCTCGATCGTGTTGAAAGATGCAATCGCCATCCCCGAATTGCTCTTCAACAGTGGGAAGCAAGAAGGTGCTTAAAACATCAATGTAGGTTGTGCTGTAATAGTGCCACGCAAAACAGCGAGGGGTGCAAGCTCCCTCCATGAAAAACACGACCGCGCGCTACCACCATCACCACCACCTCCTCCGAATTTTATTGTTGGCACCACACTCCACACTCACTGGCAGATGACATTCACCGAGCTTTCGCCATACCCCCCCCCCCCTGCCATCACATTGTGTATCGTGATTCGTCACTCCACACAAGTTTTTCCGCTATTCAATCGTCCAATGTTTACGCTCCTTGCACCAAGCGAGGCGTCGTTTGGCATTTACCAGCGTGATGTATGGCTTAAGAGCAGCAGCTCGACCATGAAATCGAAAGTTTTCTCACCTCCCGCCTAACTGTCATAGTACATGCAGTGGATCCTGATGCTGTTTGGAATTCCTGTGTGATGGTCTGGATAGATGTCAGCCTATTACACATTACGATCCTCTTCAACTGTCAGCGGTCGGTCAACAGACGAGGTCGGCCTGTACGATTTTGTGCTGTAAGTGTCCCTTCACGTTTCCACATCACTATCACATCGGAAACAGAGGGCCTAGGGACGTTTATAGGAGTGTGGAAATCCGGCGTACAGACGTATGACACAAGTGACACCCAGTCATCTGACCACGTTCGAAGTCCGTGAGTTCCGCGGAGCGTCCCATTCTCTCTCTCGCGATGTCTAATAACTATTGAGGTCGCTGATATTGAGTACCTGGCAGTAGGTGGCAGCACAATGCACCTAATATGAAAATCATATGTTTTTGGGGGTGTTGGTTGGTTGGTTGGTTGGTTGGTTGTTTCGGGGAAGGAGACCAGACAGCGAGGTCATCGATCTCATCGGATTAGGGAAGGACGGGGAAGGAAGTCGGCCGTGCCCTTTGAAAGGAACCATCCCGGCATTTGCCTGGAGCGATTTAGGGAAATCACGGAAAACCTAAATCAGGAAGGCCGGACGCGGGATTGAACCGTCGTCCTCCCGAATGCGAGTCCAGTTTTTGGGGGTGTCCGGATACTTTTGATCACATAGTGTATGTTGGCTCATGAGTGTCTCGTCTTACAAAGTGGAAAACTGGTAGATTTAGGACTAGTGTGAGATTGGAAGATCAGTGGAGCAGTGTGGATAGTGTCTTAAAAGGAGGGTAATAGGTAAATATCGACAGAAGTAAAAGAAGAGTAATGAAATGCAATCAAATTAAATCGTGCGATGCTGAGAGTTTTGGATTAGGAGATGACACTAGTACACGAATTTTGGTGTTTGCGCAGCAAAATAACTGACTGCGGTCCAAGCGGAGAGTGTGTAAAATAAAGCCTTACAACATCAAGCAAATGATTTCTGAATAAATGAGGCCAGGCGCGAGTAGGACTCTCTTGATGAAAATTCCGTACGAAATTAATTATTTATATAGACAATTCATTCCGGAAATCTAGAATATCGACTATTTTTGCCTGTTATCGACATTTATACTAGCAAGATATCGGTCTAGGGATTCCAACACTTGGCAGAATGTTTTTGATTTGAAGTTTGACATCGGATAACAAATGACAAAAGAAGTATTTTTTGTACGATGTAATTACAAGTTAAGAATTATCGGATTTTCCCCTTTACTGTTACTGTGAAAGCTTGCTTCTTGTCCAGTTTCATGATTCTAGAGCAGCAGGAAGTGCCTTGTAGGTGTAGGTTTTGGTGTGCGACTTTGAGATTATCAAACTACGTAACATAAAGGCCGTATCTTTGGTTGCATTAACTCAGCTGACATTTGTTACACGCCAAGGCCCTGTAAACCTTAGCATGTGACACCAATTTGAACGTGCTATGTCTATCCGTTCCAGGAGAAAAAGGACGTTAACAGATGGACCGACGGGTAGACAGACAGCAGATAGCAATTGTCAGGTTTTTTTTTTCGTGCGATTTTCGGATTTTTTCCTTTGGTTGCACTGTCAAACCTTGACTCTTGTCAATTTTCATGATTGCGGCCAGCGGGAAGTACCGTACAGGCTTTGATTAGTGAGCTTGCGAGTGTCAAAGTATACGTAAGTGGCAGTATGCGTTGACTGCATTGACTTAGAAGCTTCAATTTTTACCGCCAAGGGAACGTAGGCCTTCGTATGTGACGTGGTACGTCTATACGTTCCTGAGAAAAAGGGTTTTTAACAGTCGCACAGACAGATAGAGGGACCGGCGGACGGACTGACTCTTTGAGGTTTCCGTTTTTACTGTTTGAGGTACACCACCGTATAAAGAGAAGTTTATTGGCATTGAATACGAATTAAAATGTTATAAAGTCTTTTCTGAAGGTACAAGTAGTGTAGTCTTGTAGAAAAAAGAAACTGTACCGGCGAGGAGAGAAGAGAACAGAAGCGCATTTAAAATGAACGCTTTCACGTCCGTATGTCTTAGACGCTGGTAAGTCTTCATGTTTGTATGGTTGTGATTCATCTACTATTTACGGCGTAACTTGACTAAAAGAAGGGATCGCTTGATAGGACACACCCTGATGCATAAAGGAATCGCAGTTTGGTAATGCAAGGAAGTGTGGTGTATAGAAATTGTAGAACTTGACCACAGTAAGCAGTTTCAAATGGATGTAGGTTGCAGTAGATGTGCAAAACTGAAAAGGCTTGCACTGCCTAGACTAGCAGGGAGAGCTGCATTAAACTAGTTTTCGGAAGGAGAAGAAACAACGACCCGAATATTACACACGTAAAATGTACCTGAAACGTAAGTCGTAGGTTTCCCACGAGCTTTATCGTCGGCTTTCATATGGCTTCCCAGTTTCTGAGAAGTGAAAAAGCTGCAGCGAGCGATGAAGAGGGGTGGGGCATTTCGCCATATTTCTGTGGCGGATGAAAGTCTCATTGGCGTCGGCCACGGGCGTTCTCGTTATTGTCACCGGCGCGAGTGTGTGTGTGTTTAATGGCCCGTGACTGCGGCGATAGTGCTTCATTGTTTCTGCTCCGAGCCGTCGAGAGAAAAAAGCGCGAGGTAATTCGCAGCACATGCCATTTCCTGCGGCTGGGGGTAGGCGAGCCCCCGGGCAAATGGCTCGCCGCGAGAGGGCGCACTGTGCTGGGGTAGGTTCGCTCGGCGCTGCAGGGGAGGCCTGCGCCCGCGCCTCTGACACCAAGTGCGCGCTACAGGGTGGCTCGAGGGTGTGCCCTCTGCAGAGCTGAGGGGGGCACTATTGATACTGCGGTCAGCTGCCGCCCTTCATTCATTCGTTGCGCATGTTGTTTGACACTAGTGATGGGAAAAATCGATCAGTTAAAACCGGTACCGGTATTTTAGTTCTCAATAACGGGTATTTTTCGGTATTTCTTTCGTCTCGGTTATAACAGTTGTTTTTAGTTTTTGCTAAAACCGAACAAGAAAACCGAAATATCAGTTAGCCATAGCAGCAGTGCTAAAAAAATTTTGGGTTTTAAATAGTCTTATTTCAAAGAGCAAGTAATTTTTATTCGTAAAATTTCCATTGGTTTGAAATCTTGCCTTGTTGCAGAATAGGGGAAAAGCTGCCAGTGATTTTAATGACAATACCGACAGAAACGAGTAACAAACACATGGCGTAAGTATTTTAACAGTAGTTCAAAATGGCTCTCTAGTCCGTGAGACGAGTGATTGGTACTGACAGTTCCGGCGGGCAGACGGCGCTGTTGCCGAACGTGGCTCACAGCACGCGGCGCCCTGTCTGCTACACGCATTCTCTAGCAGCAGAAATAAAAGCGAGACAAAATACGAGTCGTATTGGTACGCGTGAATTTATTTAAAGTTGATGCTTGAAATATATTAACTCGAAAACTGATAAGAGTTATTTAGTACAAGTATCTAAGATGCTGAAACATAATAAAGTTATTTGTTAAACTTCACAACTGAAATGAAAACTACTTTCGCAAGTTGTTGAACATTAGCAGTTTTGGTTTCCATTGTTAAGTATTAGCATTATTAATTTGTTCTACTACAAGATACAGAATAATTGGTCAGTGTATTAAGAGTTATAATCTGAAGAAAGTACTCACAATATGATGATCTGGTTGTAGATCGATAGCAAACTCCCTCCTTACATTTCTGAATACGTTGTAGTTACTGTAATGGAAAAACACCACTCACATCACTGTCAGAATCTGATTTTACATTGTCTTCCTCAGCACTACTCGAACTATCACTGCTCTCTCCCAGATGTATAATTAAATTTTCGATGCATTCTTCCACAACCCCTTCGGTTTTGGCCGCCTCTCTGATGGCATTTGCTGTGCTGTTTACAATTTTAGCCCACGTCTCGCTTGTCACTTTATTGATAGCTGCTGGAAGGAGAGTTTCCACTTCAGATATCGTAAATTTTTTACTGTTTGCAGCAATGTAATTTTTTATCTGCGCCCACACTCCTTGAATTGCATTGAAGTGACAGTGGTATGGAGGAAGCCGAATGATTTCATGCCCGTGCCTTTTAGCAATCTCGTCAATTACATATGTTGGAAATTGGGGTTTCTTTTGTGCCACAATTTCGAGCAGTTCCGCCTTCCTTAAATCTTCTCTGAAATCTACTTTTCGCCGTTTCAGCCACTGAATGATATCGTCTTTTTTTGTTGCCAAGGTTGGTGCCTTATCGTGAACAACGGAATGATAAAGCGCATTGTCCATAACAATCACTGATGGACTTGTCAGATTCGTCATAAGCGATGTCTCGAACTATTCTTGAAATACTACACTGTTCATTTCTTCATGGTAATCTCCCGTCTTTTTTGACCGAAACATTTTCAAGCAGTTTGGCACAGAACCTTTCGATGTTCCTGCATGTAAGACAATAATACGCCCTCCTTTGCCAACAGGCACTGCCATTGTCCCCTCGGGCGTTCCATCATTCCAGCCTCTACGTAAAGAATGGCTGGCATTGACCCAAGTTTCATCTAACCACACTATACTTTCGAATTCCACACCCATGATCCTGCGCAGAAATCTGCACCGCCATGCAACTACATCTGTCCTTTCCATTAATATTTTGCGTCCGTTAAACAGTGAATAGCTGAAGCCTATGTCTTTCAACACTGTACGCAATGAAAATTTGCTCCCTTTAAAGATCGTCTTTCTGAAGCGACACCAGTAATTTAGATAGAGTGGGATGTTCCCTTCTCTTATAATAGCAGTATATATGACGACGAATAGCGTCTTTCTGAAAATCGTCCAAAGCTGTCACCTGCTTATTTCTCGGTCGCTTCTTTCGTGGTGTGCAGCTTAGTCGTGCCACTCTCGTCACAATCTACACTATACTGTTCTTTCCCTATCTTTACAACGGTGTTCTTACTTATTTTCAATGCTGCTGCAGTTCTCTTCACAACCTGAACAACAGGAATTAAGGGCCCACCTTTGTCCTTTTCTTTCTCAAAGTAATCCCTCACAGAGCACACGAATTCACGGGCCTGGGTGTGTAGCACACTTTTCTTCCTCCGTTTCACTTCTTGTGTTGGGCTGGTACTACCCGCCGCACTAGACACTGATTACAACGAAACATAAACAAAGAAACACTAAAAACAACAAAAACTAAATAAACTGCCAATTCAACTTCAGACAAACGACGAACGACCGCACCGCCTGCACGCGAGACACTAGTAAGTTTCATAAGCGCGCGCGGCCCAGTTTCAGAGCGGCAACGTGGCCCTTGCTACCCGCTCAAAGTCAGGCCGTCATTGGCTGCCTGCCTGTGGTCGCTAGGCAACGGAAAGACGCTACCGAGCTGTAAATACCAAAGACTCGTCTCCCAGACTATAAGCACTATGGGACTTAACATCTGAGGTCATCAGTCCCCTAGACTTAGAACTGCTTAAACCTGACTAACCTAAGGACATCACACACATCCATGCCCGAGGCAGGATTCGAACGTGCGACCGTAGCAGCAGCGCGGTTCCGGACTGAGCGCCTAGAACCGCTCCGTCACAGCGGACGGCTTTACATCAGTGCTGAGACAATAATGTACCCTTTCGTGGCCTAGTGGATGGTACTCGTGCACATGCAGTGTGCGACATTTGCCCCATCTAGTCTGTGTGGTAGTTTCTCACTGTAGTCGCCGGACATTAGTTCTGGGAACTATTTTAGGTGATGTGGTATCAATGAAATATACTGCCCAATTTGCTTTAAAAGATTAAAAACAGAATGAGCCACAACAAACTTGCAACATTATATAAGGAAAAAACCTGAAACACAGCAATTCATTCATAGTTTACAATAAAAATAGAAAGTAGCTGATTTGTTGCCTGTGTCTGCGTACTACGCCTTAATCTGCTTGTAGCTTTTGAAAGCAAATTAACATGAAAAATAGAGTTCTACAACCTCGGATTTCACCGTACAGTGTTGACTATTCGTAATACCCAAAATAATAGTATGATCCTCCATCACAACATCATTTTTGAGCAGCTTCAAAAAATTAGAATCAATAGGATAATACTGGCAGTTTTTTTGCAGTATTCAACACCTTATCACTTTTAGACAAAAACAGCGAACGTCGACGGACAAAGTTTTCTTTTATTTGCCTTTTGCTTCTGTGTATCTCAAAATAATCGAGAGAGTCAAAATTTTTAAATTTTTCAGTCTTTGTTCGATTTTTACGTTTATTACAGGAAATAACACGAATAAAAAACCTGAAATCGGGCTATTTTTGAAACCAGTTGCTATAGCGGTTTTAACACTCTCGGGTTGAAAAAAAAATAGATATAACCGAAAACCGGGTGTTTCCCACGGAAAAAAGCTTTCATCCACAGTCACACTTTTTATGTTCGGAAACGGCTATCGGTTTCAGTACCATGCACTCTCAGAATTAGTAACTGCGTCGCATGAGCAGCAAAGGCAGTCAGTCTAAGTGACCACCTGGCGACGGAAGGGGAAAGGGGGAGGGGGGTTGCTCACTAGATCCCCATTTGACGTAATATTTTCGTAACAAGATTCCATGTGTAGTTTTATTCTCATCTTGCACTTTTTAAATATTTTGTACCTTCTTGTATTTAATACACACACAAAAAAAAGTTTTACATCACTCTAGTTCCGAGAGTTCCGGAACCTGCACAGAAAATTGGAACAGAGATCAACATAAACATCATTTCCGCCGTTTCTATTGGTCATGAACACTACACATTGTATGTTGTACCACCATACAGCGAGACATTCAGAGGAAGTGGTCCAGATTGCTGTACACACCGGTACATCTAATACCCAGTAGCACGTCCTCTTGCATTGATGCACCCCTGTATTCGGCGTGGCATACTATCCACAAGTTCATCAAGGCACTATTGGTCCAGGTTGTCGTACTCGTCAACGGCGATTCGGCCTAGATCCGTCAATCTATCCCAGGCATGTTCAATAGGGCACTCTAGTCGAGCGATGTCGTTATCCTGAAGGAAGTCACTCTCACAAGATGTGCACGATGGGAGCGCGAATTGTCGTCCCTGAAGACTAATGCCCCGCGAATATGCTGCCGTTGTGGTTGCACTATCTGTTGGAGGATGGCATTCACGTATCGTACAGCCGTTACGGCGCCTTCCATGACCCCACATAACGCCACCCCAAAACAGCAGGGAACCTCCACCTTGCTCCACTGCCTCCAAACACGTCTCCGACGATTGTCTGGCTGAAGGCATTTGCGACAGTCACCGGTGAAGAGAACGTGATGCCAATCCTGAACGGTCCATGTGGCATGTTGTTGGGCCCATCTGTACCGTGCTGCACGGTGTGTGGTTGCGAAGATGGACCTCGCCGTGGACGTCGGGACTGAAGTTGCTCATCATGCAGCCTATTTCCCAGAGTTTGATTCGTAACATGACGTCCTGTGGCTGCACGGAAAGCATTATTCAACACAGTGGCATTGCTGTCAGAGTTCTTCCAAGCCATAATCCGTTGGTAGCGGTCTTCCACTGCAGTAGTAGCCCTTGTCCGGCCTGAGCGAGGTATTTCAGCCACAATTCCTGTCTCTTTCTGTATCTCCTCCACGTCCGAACAACATCGCTTTGGTTCACTTCGAGACGCCTGGACTTTTCCCTTGTTGAAAACCCTTCCTGTCACAAAGTAACAATGCGGACGCGATCGATCCGCGGTATTGACCGTCTAGGCATGGTTGAATTAGACAACACGAGCCGTGTACCTCCTCCCTAGCGGAATGACTGGAACCGATCGGCTGCCGGAGCCCCTCCCTCTAATAGGCGCTACTCATGCATGGTTGTTTACATCTTTGGGCGGGCTTAGTAACATCTCTGAACAGTCAAAGGGACTGTGCCTGTGATACAATATCCATAGTCAACATCTGTCTTCAGGAGTTCTGAGAACCGGGGTGATGCAAAACCTTTTTTTTTTTTTTTATGTGTGTAGTAATTTAGTATTTTTGTCTCTTTTAGATTTTTAGTTCTGATGACTCATCTGAATCCACGCTGGTGAACTTTCGGGTACACTAAATGCCATCAGAACAACTATAAATAAAAAGTACTTTCCAAAAAAGATGGCGTACATCAATTTAATGATGTCAGATTTCATTTCCTATCTCTTATACGGTGACTCCTTTTAACTCTGTACATGGACCGGTCTCCGTTGTTACTTCCGGCGGCAGTCAGCGTCTACAAGGAGTGGTCAAAATTATGGAAACATCGAACAGACAACCATATCTAATACGGTGTACAAAAACCATTCTCGTTTAAAACAGCCTTGAGTCATTTCGGAACGGATAAATACAGGTCCTAGATGGTTTTTAAGGAAATATTATACCGTTTTTCCTGCAAAATAGTAGCAAGTTTACATAACGATGATGGAGGTAGCTAGCTATCACACACCCTTCCCTCAAAAGTAGACTACAAAGGCTCAATAATATTGATGCTGACTGTGGTGGCCAAGGTACGTGCGACAAATCATTTTCGTGCTCACAGAACCAGTCCGGGATGATGTGAGCTGTGGGAACAGGGGCCCTGTCGTCTCGGAGCACAGCATCACCAGTGAGGAACAACGCTGTACCAGGGAATGGATCTCGTCAGCCAAAATCCTTTACAGTAAAGTGACCTTGCAGAATAGCCGTGGGGCCCATGGAATACCACGATATGACAGCCCAAATCATCACCAAACCTCCGCCATGTTTCATTTTTGGGACGTAAATTCAGCCTGAAGTTGGGAACAGATGGCAAGAAGGCTCATGCGACCAAATGGTTTTATCCATTGTTCCATAATCGAGTTTTTATGGTTTCGGCACCACATTTTCCTGTTACGGGCATTTGCATCGCTGTTGAGTGGTTTTGGAATTTTAGGTCGCCCTGCATTTCACTGCTTATTGAGTTCCCTTCGTGTTGTTTTGGCACTGACAGGATTCGCGACTGTGACGATCAGTTCTGCAGCGGCTTTTGCTGGTGTCGTCATCTTACTTTTCGTCATAACCCTCATCAGTGACCATCTGAAACGTTCACTGAACACACACACTTTCGTCCCCGTTGTGACTTAGCGGATGTTTTTAGGCTTCCTCTGTAGGCAGTGTAAATCTTCGATACAGTGACGCTTGAAACATCAGACATTTCAGCTCCTTTGGTTACAGAACCATCCACCACACAAGCACCAACAATTTGCCCGCGTCAGAATTTACATAGTTCCGACGTAAAGCACTTAATACATTACAGAACACTGTTCTGGTTATGGCTGACACTTGCAAGGTGTTGAGGACATTGCACAGGTGCCGTTCGTGGTCAGATACAACTGTGCATCATGCAGGTTTGGCTAGCATCTGCTTTCATGTCCAAGCTTGCATTTCTGGGCTTGTTTCCATAGTTTTGTCCCTCGACTGTATTTAATGCATATTCTTGACTTTTTCTTGTAACTACAGATACACATCTTCCTGGGTAAGCGATTTTGCGACTGCCTGCCAGGGGCAAGAGGACTTTATATTTTAATTGTGCGCTTTGATGTTTTTCATTGGGGGGCGGGGGATTGCGTGATGATGGTGCTTGGTACCGAAAATGAGAAAATAAATGTACGACCGTAGACTCGAGCAGATCCAATATTTTTCTGATTGTGTTGGTTGTTGTTATAACTGACGGTGTGTCTGTGTGAAACTGTAGGAATCGAAGCAGGTTCCCTAAGCAGCAATTGCTTGTAACTTGAGTCAGTCTGATCTTGCTCTTGGTAGGCCAAATAAAGTGTCTACGATACACTCCAGGGTTGACGCCTAGTGAACGGAACATGTGCTTGCCGAAAATTAGGCCAGTTACCTGGTTTAGTTGAAGACTTGGTAGCGAGCGATTCAGTACTCGTGTGCGTTCACAGTGCAGAGACGTCGCCGGAACAGGAAGTGAGGTCTTGTGTACAGAAAAATTGACTTGATAGGTCAAATTGCTGGAAGGCATAAGGACTCCTCTTAAAGTTTTTCATGTGACGTTCCATTTTTGTTGGTCTTAAAATTCAAGTAAAATCTCATCTTTATTAGATCAAATATTTATAAATGATATTCAAAATCCCAAAAAAGAGTCTCTAATTAATCATTTAAAATAACATCACAGTGATGTGTACAAGGAATTACACTGATAAACATAAGTGATAAATGAAATGTCCGTTTAAGTAAAAAAAATTCGGCGTTGTTCACGAAAGTCTTATTATAAACACTAACATTCGGTCTACTGACTCATATTTCCCGCTTTACTTCCTCTTCTGAGTTTACCAAGTTATAATCACCAAGTATCCATTCGTTCTATTTTCCGTGGTATTTTCTGTGAAATTCGCTAATGTCTTAGTGTTGCAACGGTACAAGAGTAAATTCGTGATGCGATGGGAAACCATTCTAGATATAACGATTCTCAGCTGCTCCATAATTACTACGAATTACTCCGGGTGAAAGACACAACAAAGTCTCCGTCTTTGTCCAAAGAAAAATAGTTCTCGGTTCGTAATTGTCTCTCTGTGGACGGATTTCAAAAGAAAAGCATTCATTCCTCCATATAAGGGCAGAAGTGCTACTCCAGCATACTGTTTTAGTCAATTTATAAGAGCTGATATCTCTAGGTTTCAGATGTTGGTACGGAGAAATGTTTATATGAAATAGACGCTATGGATTTAGAAATGTCACTCCGATAAGCAAAAATTATGTCATGCATAATAAAACATGAAATAATCTTAAAATGTTTGTACAACGTGCAGTTAAGTTAATGTTTAATTGTGCTTCACGTATAGCTACGTCAAAACACCAGAAAGTGCCCAGTTTTCGAGCACTTCGTTCTGGATTTTCGAGTTCCATTTTCCCTCTCTTGTTTCTTGCACATCCTCTATATATTCGTCAGAATTTCGCACATTTTGCACCATCTGACAAAGTCGAGCGCTTTTTCTAGGCCGATAGACTCTATGAACGTGTCTTTATTTTTCTTCAGTCTTGCCTCCGTTATAAACCGCAACGTAGAACTGCCTTTCTGGGGCTTTTACTTCTGAAGCCAAACCGATCGTGATTTAACAGGACTCAATTTCTTCTTCGTTCTCCTTCGTTCTTCCCATAGAAAAAGTTAATCTGGCAAGAGGAGGCGTTGCTTGCAGGAGAACAGCGGCTGCTGAAATTAAGTTTTGAGGACCTGTGGCTGTCCTGATAAACTTAATTGTAAAATATAACGTTTTCTACTATTTTACTACAAAATCTTTCATAAAAGAAATAGAAATAATATTGCGAATGAAAATTAGAAAATAAGTTATGCTAAAACACTACCCTATTTCTGTGGAATTGCTCTTGTTATTTTCAGTACAGTCTCATTTTTTACACAAATATCGTTCGTACAGTGAATTCGCATTGTGCTTAGCGACTAACTTTAGATAAAACTCAAAACGGCATATTCTACCAAGGAATAAAACTGTACAATAAATTACCAAAGAGATTAAAGAAATTGCAAAAAAAACACTTATTTAAAAAGGCAGCTAAAAGGTACCTATTTTATACATTGAAGGACTACTTAGATAAAACAGAGTAGGGGTTTGGTAAAAAAAAGTAATACAAATAAACAATAATAATGATTATAAATCATTCCACATAACACCTTCACACTGTTTTTTCCTTCTTTTTTGCTTTTGTAAAAAAAACTTACCCCAAGCTATGCATAGCATAGTACTAACACCTCTTCCTCTTTCTGTGCTCAACATCTTACCCATTATAGAGGGATGCTGACCCAGTTTTTCAGCATAGCAAATGGGAATTTGCGGTACGAAAATGGCCTAGAGATCACCATTGTGTGTGTGTGTGTGTGTGTGTGTGTGTGTGTGTGTGTGTGTGTGTGTGTGTAGTTAGTGAAGTGTAATGAAACAATTTGTGTATAGAGTGTGAGATTGTGAGATATGAGTGAACATTGTGGCATTACAGTATTTAATAAGTCATTTGTAAAAGAAGTATTGTATACCAGGAGCAAATCTAATGGCTGTCTCTAACTAGAAGTCTGTAAATGTATGTGTATACGAATTAGCTTATTTTAAATTGGTCTAAACTCGTAAAACTTTGACATGTCCTATATTCTTGTAAAAAGAGATCTACGGTTGAGTAAAGCTGCTGCTGCTGCTGCTACTACTACTACTACTACTACATGGAACATGTTTGGTCGTGATTGCGTGTATGCTTTTCTGCCTCTCTTGCGTCTTAGACTGAAATTGGAAAATAGGACATACTGAATTTCTGAGGGACATTTAAATCCTAATGTTAGGAATGCTATTTTTGTTTGTTTACGTACAGGTTTTTTTGCCTCCTTCGTTATACAGAATATCACACACACGCAAATCATCACTTACACTGTATTTTTTTTTACCACTATTGATTACTAAATTATCGATTTCCTTTCCTCTTGAGAAAATGTACATATTTATGAAAATTGTCACACTTATCATATGCAGGAGAAACATTAGAAGAAATTGATTCACTGACCACCTGGTTTCCTGTGACGCCCAAAACTTTAACGCTCCTCCATTAAATCCATTGTATGAGATTTTTAGAAGTGATGGAGTATCTTAAAATCTTCCATGTTTTCGAATGGGTGTCCAGTGTTCTTTATGTGTGTTGCTATTGCTGATTTTGTAAATTGGTTGTTCGTGTAACAGTTGATGTGTTCAGTGTATCTAATTTGAACATTCCCGGGGCAATTTGTCCTATGTAGTAGCTTGAACGAGATTTACATGTTGTTTTATTTATTCCTGAGACTGAGAATTTATCTTTTTATTGTTCAGTGTGTAGACTAGTTTCTGTTGTTTGTTGTTTGTGGAGAAAGCTACTTTCACTTTATGTGATAAACTTCAAGTGATAAACTTATTTCGCCGGCCGAAGTGGCCGTGCGGTTAAAGGCGCTGCACTCTGGAACCGCAAGACCGCTACGGTCGCAGGTTCGAATCCTGCCTCGGGCATGGATGTTTGTGTGTCGTTAGGTTTAACTAGTTCTAAGTTCTAGGGGACTAATGACCTCAGCAGTTGAGTCCCATAGTGCTCAGAGCCATTTGAACCATTTTGATAAACTTATTTCATCATTGTGTGGGGGGCGTCATCGAGAAAGAGTTTCGTAAAGGTTTAAAATTGTTTGTAAATTTTGTTGAAAGTACCTAAGTGGTCTCTTTCTCAAATTGCCGATGACGAAAGTATGGGTATTTGCGCGTCGTGGGCTATACTGCCCTACTTTTTTCTTTTTTTTTTTTTTTTTCCACCTCCTTCCTTAACATTTAGTGATTCTTTCCAAACAGTAAGTGATACGTGTACCAAGGCTGGTCCTGCGGCTTAGGAGATGTGGAATATACGTATCAGGGTGTACACGCCCCGGAAGAACTGGAAAAAAACCCGAAAATTTGCAATGTTTTAGTTTTCAGATAAATTTTTGTAATTTTGAATGGTAAGATCTGATACTTTAACAAAGAATTTTACTTTAGCTCGCTACTGCAGAATAATACTGCAGCAGTAAAACATAAAAGGGAGAGTAACATTCAAAAAACATTAGTTGCAGAGGAAAAAAAGCCATTTATAACAGAAAAACACAGTGAACACAGAAGCGTCTGCCGACAGCAAAATGTGTCATTCGGACGAAGACGGCGCAATACTTACAAGGGAACCTCCCCATAGCACCCCCCTCAGATTTAGTTATAAGTTCGCACAGTGGATAGGCCTTGAAAAACTGAACACAGATCAATTGAGAAAACAGGAAGACGTTATGTGGAACTGTGAAAAAATAAGCAAAATATACAAACTGAGTAGTTCATGGGAAGATAGGCAACATCAAGGACATTGGAAACGCAGGAGCGCCGTGGTCTTGTGGTAACGTGAGCAGCTGCGGAACGAAAGGTCCTTGGTTCTAATCTTCCATTGAGTGAAAAGTTTAATTTTTTATTTTCAGTTTATGTGACAAACTCTTATGTTTTCGTCACATTTTTGGGAGTGATTATCACATTCACAAGAAAATCTAAATCGGGCAAGGTAGAAGAATCTTTTTACCCATTCGCCAAGTGTACAAGTTAGGTGGATCGACAACTTATTCATGTCATGTGACGCACATGCCGTCACCAGTGTCGTATAGAATATATCATATGAGTTTTCCTGTGGAGGAATCGGTTGACCTATGACCTTGCGATCAAACGTTTTCGGTTCCCATTGGAGAGGCACGTCCTTTCGTCTACTAATCGCACGGTTTTGCGATGCGGTCGCAAAACACAGACACTAAACTTATTACAGTGAACAGAGACGTCAATGAACGAACGGACAGATAATAACTATGCAAAAATGAAGAAAGTAAAATTTTCACTCGTGGGAAGACTTGAACCAAGGACCTCTCCTTCTCCAGCTGCTCACGCTACCACGGGACCACGGCGCTCCTGAGCTGACGGTCTCCATGATGATGCCTATGTCGCCCATGATTAGATTAGATTAGATTTACTTTCATTCCAATTGATCCGTAGTGAGGAGGTCCTCCTGGATGTGGAACATGTCAGAAAAACAACAATACATGACAAATATTTACAACTAAAACAAATAAACTAATGTACCATTCCACAGGTCCCAAGTGGAATGATCGTCATTTTTAATGAACACTAAGAGTCATTTTACAAATACTAATGCACTGAATTTAAAATAAAAAACGTTTTTTATTTATTTATAAGGTAATAAACATGTAATACAACTACTGTAATACTTATTTACAATGAACACATTACTGCACTGAAATGGTGCAGAAGTTAGATTATACTTACACACACACACACACACACACACACACACACACACACACACACACACACACAAATTTTCAGTGAACACATTACTGCACTGAAATTGTGCAGAAGTTATGTTGTACTTATATACAAATCAGTTGGTTTTACTAAGAAATTCATCAATGGAGTAGAAGGAGTTGGCCACCAATAAATCCTTTAGGCTTCTCTTAAACTGAATTTCATTGGTTGTATATTTTGCTTATTTTTTCACAGTTCCACACAACTTCTTCCTATTTTCTCAATTGATCTGTGTTCAGTTTATCAAGGCCTATCCACTGTGCCAACTTATAACTAAATCTGAGGGGGGTGCGATGGGGAGTTTCCCTTGTTAGTAACAACGAACTGCTTTCGATGAGCGCGTGACGTCAAAACTGTTTACGTTTCTAACAGGTCGCGGGAAACTACTGCGAATGGTGGTTTCAAAAGCATTACTTTCAAAACAAATTTCCTTTTACGCAAGATGAATTACAGCAGGTGAATAAATCAACCCACCAGTCGGCAACGATCTAAATCAATCACATAAAATGCCAGACCACGTTAAGTGCTACATGCCGACTCGTGAGTCCGCTTGTAGCTCTTAATATGGTCTGTCACTTCATGTGATTGATTTTACTGATGGACAAGCCCTTAATTTTAGAGGCCTCTACTTTTACCAATGCATGTAGAGATCATTGCCGACACATTTCATGTGGATATGTTAGATCGCCTTACAAACTGACTGTCTGCTAATGCGAAGTTTGTTTCTTGCCCTTCTGTAGAAGACGGGTTTAAATACATTGAACCCACGGTTAAGGTTAATTGAAAACCGCCATTAATTGCATCTGGTCGGCTGTCTTTCTCTCCTGCTATTCTGCAACCGTTGTTGAAGTGCAGCCATGTCTAAAAAGATGACTTACGTTACGTGTGAGAACATGCGATGAATTTCTTATATCGCGGAGCGTTTGATTCTCATTCAAAAACTTAGCACTTTGAGGACAGTCACGTACAAAAAATTTGAGCGCAGAAGACCAGCCATTTATGCCATTGCTTGAAACTTTACTGGCAAATTTGTGTTTGATATATCTTAAGCTAAACGTTAACACACGCTAAGAAAATGACAATATTTTCTTGCATCTGTACCGTATGTACATTAATTTAAACCGTTAACTGTTCCTATTCGTGTTTCGCACTAATTAACAATAAAGTTGCTATTGGCTGACTACATCATGTGTCTATCCTACGCTCTGAATATCTGTCAGTCATTGCCTGGCGAGATCAAGTGACGTGAGCTAGGAATAACTGGCAAAAGTGCATTGCTATCTCGATCTCAGTGCTTGGGAAGGTACCATGCTGTATTTGGTGCAATTCGTATTGATACTTCTGTAATACGAAAACTTGCAGTGTACCTGTTGCTGTGCATCAAAGATCTTTCCCAAACGCGCTGTCTGGGTATCGTTTCCTAGTGTGTCGGGAAGTTCTGTGCCAGTGTATAAAATCTTTGTATTTCAAAGGATTGACAGCTTTTATAGTTCCAAGGAAAAGTAGAAGGTGATTCAAATGAAAGTCTTAAAAGTGCTATAATGTTTTTAATTGTAGCAATGAACATAAAGTTTACATGCCATTTTTCAACGTAGCCTCCCTGAAGTTGAATATACATATTCCACCACTTCAGAAGTGCATAGATACCATGATGAAAGAATTCTTTTGATTGTGTGTGTAGGCAGTCTTACAGCACTGTTTCCACCTCTCCATTGCTTCTGAAATGCCTGCCTCCCACTGCACGTTTGAGTACGCCGAACAAATGAGCATCACTAGGAGCAAGGTCTGGTGAGTTAGGACGATGTACCAGAGTGAGTAAGGAGGATGTACCAAACATTCAATTTCATTTCCTGAATAGTCTCAACTGTCTTATGGGCTGTTTGCAACCAGGTGTTGTCACGCTGTTGCAATACTCTCGAAGTCAGAAGTTCTCGTCATTTACTCCCGCAGTTAACTTTCCAGCATGTCTGAATCAGAACTCCTGGCTATTGTCACTCCCTTAGCCTTGTAATGCTCCAAAATCACTCCATTCACATCTCAGAAGAGAACGAACGGGACTTTTCCAGCAGACGGTCGAGTGCCGGTGATGAGCTGTGGCGTCATTCCTCGATTGTCCTTTTTTTTCTGGTGGTGGCTGTGGGTCTAAGTCCCATCACCTGTAACAATTTTTCCCAGAAACGCATCACTTTCGACATGGAAATGATGCAAAAGTTCTTCGTAGCCATCGACACGATGATATTTCAGTTCGGCAGTCGAGTGATGTGGCATCCATCTTGCAGACCCATTACTGAAGCGCTGTACATTGTGAACAACATTTTGCTCTGAACCAGCAATAATCTTCAAACGTATGGCTGCTTTGTAAAGCGTTACGCGTCTCTTCTCCTTTACAAGCTCCTCCACTTACAGAATATTCTCGTCAGCCACTGTCGATGTGCCTGCCCCGGTCGTGGGGGATGCTTCACAGAAGTTACAACGCTTTTAAACTTCCTACACCACTTGATACTTGCTGCAACGACAAACATGTATCAATGCAGTGCGCCGTCATTCTGGGATGAATTCCGATTGATGTGACACCTTCACTACACAAAAAACGCATCACAGATCGTTGCTCAATCGCTGTGCTTGTTGACAGCGGGACAGCCATGTTGTCCTGCGTTGTAGCATCACCCTGCCACCTATCGGCCATTTTCTGAACCTCAAGGAAGACTACTGCCACCTACCAACTTAATCACACAACTTTTCCAAGTTTTATGGTACTTTAAAGGTTCTCATTTGAATCACCCTCGTGTATGCCACTTAACAAGGAAAAAAATGTACTTTCATGCAGGGTATAGTGTATTTTCATCCGAGAAAAAGTGTACGGTATTGTGTAACCAGTACAGTAATGCGATCAGTGTAAGCAGGTGTTGTAAACTGATTTTATCTTTGATGGTGCGTAACTGCAGTAGCCTAAGAACTGCAGTTGACGTTTTGTGGCCGGTGCGCAGGTCGGGCACGTCGAGCCAGCCGGCCGGGGAGCAGCTGCCGCCCGCGGGCCCGGCGCTGGCCAAGAGCCGCAGCCAGCCGTGCGTCCAGCAGGCGCCGGCCACGCCGCCCGCCCCCACAGCCGCCCCCGCCCCCGCCGGCCTGCAGCGCAGCAGCACGCAGCCCATGGCCGCCGACCTGCACCACTTGTCCGGCGCCTCCATCGCCGACAGGTGCGCCCGTCACTGCTCACACCAGCACTTCGTCGACTGCCAACCCACGCAGATCGTACCCATCATCTTCGTAACCGTACCGAGCTTTTTAAACAAAAATGCGACAAAAGGGGTAGAAAAGAAAGTTTTCGACTGGATTGAGAGCTTCTCGGTAAAGCAGGGTGCTTCATTTTTGCAGGCTGTTGGAGTAATACGGAGAGGGACGCAATCATATGCGTGGGGAGGAGTTACGATGGGAGTCCCACGTGGTTTGAAAAGGTGTGCAGCTGACAACAGGGAAAATTGTACATGAAAATTTTTGGCAAGTTTCTGATTGGTTTTGCACAAGTGGGATACCTTTAAACTTTGGGGGGGATCCATCTCGTCCACTTTTATATTGTCAAAAATATGCCACCTCCTATTAACGTAGTATACCAACAAGATGTAATAAATAGGGCAGAAAAGCATCTAGCTGTGCATGTTGATGAAAATGTAAACAGGTAAAACTGTATAGTGGACCTGCTAAAACATTTGCAGCTGGACCTTCTGTTTCAGATTCATATTTTTGTGGTTGTAATGAATTCTTCACAGTCACTCACAAACAACCACAAACCCGTGACTTGGTGAGGGCTGCTGCCTGTTTATTGTTAATATAACAATACAAACTCAGCATGCCTTACTGCAAAATATCCAGCAGCAAGTGTTACCTCTTTAATGCTTGCGCCCTCCTTAAATGCAGTTCTCATGGTATACAGTCACTGTAAAGTAACTGGCAGAAACTTGAAGATGACCCAAATTTTCCTGCAAAAGTCTACCTACAGAATCTCACGACCAACATTAAATAAAAAAAATAGAGAATTATTCAGTCACCTATGTATTACTTTTATAGGGACCGTGAAGACTAAATTACACTAACTACAGTACTCACAGCGACATTTAACCTGTCATTCTTCCTGTGCTCTATACACATTTACGATGGGAAGGAACCCTAAAATGCCATTCATTGCCACGTATCCTCTGCCATGCTCTTCAGTGGTTTGCAGCGTATATACACTGATGAAAAAAAAATTGTACCACCAAAAAGATTAGTGTAGAATAATGTAATTTCGGGAATGTATTTGTGCAGGTAACATATTTAAGTGATTAACAATGCAAATTTACAAGTTAATGTCAGTGTGAGAAAAGGAATTGCAACTGTCAAATGCTGGTACATTAATAGTCAGTGTAACTTTTGATTGTGTAAATCATGAAATTCTGCTAGACAAGCTCAAGTATTGTGGCTTGAGTGGGACAGTGCACAAATGGTTTAATTCGTACCTAACTGGAAGAGTGCAGAAAGTTGAAATAAGTACTTCTCGTAACATGCAAAGATCAGCACATTCCTCAAACTGGGGAACTATCAAGAATGGGGTTCCACAAGGGTCAGTCTTGGGTCCTTTGTTGTTCTTATTATATATTAATGACTTGCCATTCTATATTCATGAAGAGGCAAAGTTAGTTCTCTTTGCTGATGATACAAGTATAGTAATCACACCTGAGAAACAAGAATTAACTGATGAAATTGTCAATACTGTCTTTCAGAAAATTACTAAGTGGTTCCTTGTAAACGGACTCTCACTGAATTTTGATAAGACACAGTACATACAGTTTCGTACAGTGAATGGTATGACGCCATTAATAAATATAGACCTTAATCAGAAGCATATAGCTAAGGTAGAATATTCCAAATTTTTAGGTATGTCCATTGATGAGAGATTAAATTGGAAGAAACACATTGATGATCTGCTGAAACGTTTGAGTTCAGCTACTTATGCAATAAGGGTCATTGCAAATTTTGGTGATAAACATCTTAGTAAATTAGCTTACTATGCCTATTTTCACTCATTGCTTTCATATGGCATCATATTTTGGGGTAATTCATAACTGAGGAATAAAGTATTTATTGCACAAAAGCGTGTAATCAGAATAATAGCTGGAGTCCACCCAAGATCATCCTGCAGACATTTATTTAAGGATCTAGGGATATTCACAGTAGCTTCTCAGTATATATACTCTCTTATGAAATTTGTTATTAACAACCAAACCCAATTCAAAAGTAATAGCAGTGTGCATAACTACAATACTAGGAGAAAGGACGATCTTCACTATTCAAGATTAAATCTAACTTTGGCACAGAAAGGGGTGAATTATACTGGCACTAAAGTCTTTGGTCACTTACCAAATAGTATCAAAAGTCTGACAGATAACCAACAAGTATTTAAGAAGAAATTAAAAGAATTTCTGAATGACAACTCCTTCTACTCCATAGAGGAATTTTTAGATATAAATTAAGAAAAAAAGAAAAAAAAACAAAAATATTGAAAAAAATAAAAAAATAAAAAAAATAAATAAAGAAAAACAAAAAAACACAAAAAAATAAAGTTGTTATATTAACTTAAGTATGTTGTTAAATTAACCTAATTATGTCATGTATTGGAAAATTCGACTCGTTCCACATCATTACGAAATATCGTATTCATGATCCATGGAACTAGTATTAATCTAATCTAATCTAATCTAATCTAGTCCACAAGAATATTGAATACGAGCATGGAAATGTGCATGCATTGCATCGTACAGGTGCCAGAAGTCAATTTGTGGGATGGAGTCCCTTGCCTTTTGCACTTGGTCAGTCAATACAGGGACGGTTAATGCCGGTTGTGGATGATGCTGGAGTTGTTGTCCAAAGATGTCCCAGATGTGCCGGTTGGTGACATCTGGCGATCAAACAGGCCGAGGCAACATGTGGACACTGTGTAGAACGTGTTGGGTTACAACAGAAGTATGTTGGTAAGATTTATCCTCTTGGAAAACACCACCTGGAATGCTGTTCATAAATGGCAGCACAACAGGTTGAATCACAAGACTGATGCACAGTTTTTTGGTCAGGGTGCGTGGGATAATCATGAGAGTATTCCTGCTGCCATACAAAATTGCACCCCACGCCGCAACTCCAGGTGTAGGGCCAGTGTGTCTAGCATACAGATGGGATGGTTGCAGTCCGTCAACTGATTTCTTTCTAACACGTGGCTGTCACAGACACAGAGGCAGAAACAGCTTTCATCAGAAAACACAACAGACACCACCCTGCCTTCCAATGAGCTCTCATTCGACACAACTGAAGTCTCGAATGGCAGTGTTCTGAGGTCCGTGGAATGTGCGGTACAGGGCATCTGGCTCATAGGTGTTCTTGAAGTAACCAATTTTTAACAGTTCACTGTGTCACTCTGGGACCAATTGCTGCTGCAGTTACAGTATGAAGTGGCAGGGCCAGATGCTGAACATGATGGTGTTCTCTCTCGGTAGTGCCACATGTCTGTTCAGAGCCCATGACTGCTGCTGTCAGCATTTCTGCAGTGCTGCAGAATGTACAGCCAGCTTTTTCAAACTCATTGAGGTGTTTATGATAACATCTTTGTCATCGTAAGGGCATTCTTGACTAACATCAACTCACTGTATCCAATCTGAAAAGTAGCAATCACTCATAGCCATTACAGCACGTTTTCAATGCAAACCTGTAGAAACTCACCTAACAACTTTCGTTTGTCGCACAACTACTCCTTGGTGTTGTGTCAGTGTATGTAGATCTTTCATGTTGAGTGTCTTAGATGTATTATACGGACTGCTCTTTGTGAAACACCTATCCCATAAACCTTAAATTAAGCCTAAATGAACAGTCACTATAAATTTTAGAGCCCTCTTACTGCTTAAAACAGTTGCTACTGACTAGGGAGCATAGGTAACAGATACTTTGAGTTCAGATTTTATGCTGCAAAAACATATAAAGTGAATGCAATTGATGACATTATCATTATACCGTAATGATATCTTAGATTCTACATCAGTGCAGGTTCAGGGGTTGGAATTAGAGTAATTTGGATTTCAACATTGTGAAATTGGAAGACTGTAGTGACTGACTGGTTGCCACCATGAGGTTATCATCATCTTATAGCACTCTTTGTGAAATGAAATGCCTTCAGCATATATATACAGGTTTCACAGATGAAAGTTCAAGTATTATCCATTATTCTCAGACTGAAAACACACAGGCAGTTTTCTCAAGCATTAGACAGCACTCAGGATGTACCGTTTCCAATTGCAATGTGGCTAGTTCATTCAATCTCAACATTGACCCTGTTGGTGGCAATAATGTTCTTCATAGATCTCATACAAATTTCACAATAGAACCTAATATTTATGAATGAATCACTAAAAGAAGTATCATGTAGGGAAATCCTAATGTGATTTATGTCTGCACTGTCAAGTAAAGATAGCTTATTTCTTTATCTAGTTCTTAATGTATATTATTAAAGAGCTAGTGTGTATTGGTAGCAGTTTTGATGCTTTAAGTGTTATAAAAGTTACCTACAGTGCCAGTGGTCACTACTAAATAAGCGATTTCCTTTTAGGTTAGCTGCACTTCAGAAGAGTGGTGATACCCAATGGAGAAAACGAATTTCCCATTTGAATCCAGAGGATGAGATAACGATAATTGCAACAAAGAACCAGATCAATGTGAGTATACTTTCCTAGACCATTTATGCTGTTTTTCTGTATTTATTTTAGATGACATTATCAAAGAGTGCAATTATTATTGCTGCTTCTATATTATTCAAACGTAGGCAACTGCTCACTGAAAATATTCAAGTTTCACCAAATGTTATTTACCTATGTTTCCACCGGTCTGGTGAAACAGCTGCAGTAATAATGTTAAATGTAGTGTTTACTAATTAGGTATTTTCTGTGTGACTGGAGAGAATTAGTATTAAGTATTATAAATATCTGCAACTAACAATTTTAAACAAGTAATAACTTGAAAACAAAGCACTGTTGTTCCACAATAATATTTATTTAATAGTTCATCATGAACTGGCTTTCAGCTTCTTAGGCCATCATCAGATAACTTAATACTAAATAGATAGTCCACACAACATCAGTTATCTGACAATGGCCTGAGTTCATAATGAACTATTAAATAAATATTATTGTGGAATATTAATACTTTGTTTTCCAGTTCTTAATACAGGATGGGGCAAATAGAAATGGCCTGGGTAAAAAAAGACAGCAGACGAAATGAAATACAGTACTAATCTGACTATAGGAGATGTTGAAAGTGACCACCACTCATCTCTTGGCACTTTTGGGTCCTGGTCAGCAAGTTGCTGAAGGCAGATTGAAACTGAACTGCTGGAATTGCAGCAGTCTCATGTGAAATATTCTTGAAGATTATGAGGGTTGTTGTGATTTTTTATATTTAAAAAGTACATTTTGCACTGTATTACATAATCTATTATAGTGAGTATGTTATAATTGTGAACACTTCCTCACTTTTACAACACTAATTGCAGAACCTATATGACAGACCAGCTGATAAGCTGAGTATAAGGATTCTCAACAGTATAAAGTCCTTGAATTTGATTTGTGCCATGAAGTAGATTGGGCCAATTCTCTACTTCCAATGGGATTTTCATACTTTGGTTGTCAAGGAATATCGCACTTATCTTCTATCCCATAATAATTTATATTGACTGATGTAGACTTGTTTTATGGGGTTGTAGTTACCGTTTTACAAAGATTTGTAAATTTAGTTGGAAATGCCAAGTCCTTCATTACATTCCCAAGGCTTTGACTGTGTATGGAGTCAAAAGCTTTCATAAAATTGATGAACGAGTAATGTATTTTTTTTGTTTACATTTCATACTTTTTCATTTATTGTTTTGTTTACTAATATATTGTCAGTAGTGTATCTGTTTTTGTGAATGTCAATTTGATAAGCCTTGATTAAATTTTCTGCATGTGGTTTTGAGCAGCTTTTATTGCTAAACTGCTTGAAACAGTATTCCATGAAACCATTTTCATTTCATTAATACTGTATTGCAGATATTTAATTTAATTCCATGTGAATGATTCCTTGCAAAGTAAGAAATTCTGTTTTGATGTAGCAGAGTTTTGTTACGTTTTGACATGATCCAGGTAATGTTTTATCATGGTGTCTAAAAAATTGTGGCAAAATCGACACCAAAACTGTGTTTTAAGAAGCTTAAATAATTGTAAAGTTTCGCAAATCAAACTAAAAGTATATGGATGGATCACTACTCAGTAAATAGAGATGAAGAGCTGTAAAAAGGCATTTAGAAAATGACACTAACTTACTAGAATTTTTCCCCAACTGTGTATCAAGTTATTGCTCTTTTCTGTGTTCATATTAAAGGCTTAGCACTACTTCTGTTTGCTGTGTAGCGGTCTTGCCTAATATACACAACTATACTTCATTTGATAGCAGGGGTTATTCTATACTTCCATTAGACACACACACTGTTACTTTCCATTCTGATGATGACGCTGTCAATGTAAATACAGTAGTTCTAGCTTAATTATAAAATGATGATGACGATACTACTACTATTACTACGACTATTACAAATACTATTACAAATAATAATAATAATAATAATAATAATAATAATAATAATAATAACCCACTATCCAACATGCTAAATAATACAAATTATGGATACAATATTACTGGAACATACCCACACAAAATCACACATTTGCTATACATGGATGATCTAAAACTACTAGCAGCAACAAATCAACAACTCAACCAATTACTAAAGATAACAGAAGGATTCAGCAATGATATAAATATGGCTTTTGGAACAGACAAATGTAAGAAAAATAGCATAGTCAAGGGAAAACACACTAAACAGGAAGATTACATATTGGATAACCACAGCGACTGCATAGAAGCGATGGAAAAAACAGATGCCTATAAATACCTAGGATACAGACAAAAAATAGGAATAGATAATATAAATATTAAAGAAGAACTAAAAGAAAAATATAGACAAAGACTAACAAAAATACTGAAAACAGAATTGACAGCAAGAAACAAGACAAAAGCTATAAATACTTATGCCATACCAATATTGACCTACTCATTTGGAGTAGTGAAATGGAGTAACACAGACCTAGAAGCACTCAATACACTTACACGATCACAATGCCACAAATATAGAATACATCACATACATTCAGCAACAGAAAGATTCACATTAAGCAGAAATGAAGGAGGAAGGGATTTATCAACATAAAAAACCTACATTATGGACAGGTAGACAATTTAAGAAAATTCTTTCTAGAACGAGCAGAAACTAGCAAAATACACAAGGCAATCACTCATATAAATACATCGGCTACACCACTGCAATTTCATAACCACTACTACAACCCTTTAGATCACATAACATCAACAGATATGAAGAAAGTAAATTGGAAAAAGAAAACACTTCATGGCAAGCACCCGTATCATCTAACACAGCCACACATCGATCAAGACGCATCCAACACATGGCTAAGAAAAGGCAATATATACAGTGAGACAGAAGGATTCATGATTGCAATACAGGATCAAACAATAAACACCAGGTATTACAGCAAGCATATTATTAAAGATCCCAATACCACAATGGATAAATGCAGACTTTGTAAACAACAAATAGAAACAGTAGATCACATCACAAGCGGATGTACAATACTAGCAAATACAGAATACCCCAGAAGACATGACATAGTCGCAAAAATAATACATCAACAGCTTGCCTTACAACATAAACTTTTAAAACAACATGTTCCTACATACAAGTATACACCACAAAATGTACTGGAGAATGATGAATACAAATTATACTGGAACAGAACCATTATAACAGATAAAACAACGCCACATAACAAACCTGACAGCATACTCACCAATAAAAAGAAGAAATTAACACAACTAATCGAAATATCCATACCCAATACAACAAATATACAAAAGAAAACAGGAGAAAAAATTGAAAAATACATCTAACTGGCTGAGGAAGTCAAAGACATGTGGCATCAGGATAAAGTTGACATCATACCAATTATACTATCAACTACAGGAGTCATACCACACAATATCCACCAGTACATCAATGCAATACAGCTACATCCAAACATATATATACAACTACAGAAATCCGTAATTATTGATACATGTTCAATTACCCGAAAGTTCCTAAATGCAATATAACACATACCGTACAGTTAAAAGGAAGTGAAGCTTGATCAAGGTCTGCGTCACTCCATTTTTAACCGGACTTAATGTCTGAGAAAGTGAAGGAAATAATAATAATAATATTTAAAAAATGGTTACACATATGATAGTGTATTTCATAAGTTGTACATCTCTTCTGATCAAAGGGAAATGTGGTCTAGCTGCGTTGTTGGACTGAGGGGGAGGAGGGGGCAAGAGAGGATGTGGACAATCCACTGCAAACCTCTGTTTGTAGGCAGGGGGGCTTCCAGATCTCAAGATCCTCAAGATTCGGAAGCTGGTGCCCTCGTCTCCTACCCCCTCCAACCGTCCCTCCACGACCATACCATTTTTAATCAAATTCCAAACAAGGCCAAAATATGTTCTGTAAATAAGGGGCAGTATGGAAATTGAGATCTTATATGCATCCAGTATAAACATAAGTACTTCCTTACCTGTTATCAGGCCATGGCAAATGTCAATGAGTGTGTTCAAAATTTTTACAATTGCATTAAACTTAAAAACTGTAGAAAGATAATGAGTTGCATGCTAGATGCAATTATTCTACATGAAACATTTTATGATGCCTATGCTGTGTCCAGAGGTGGTACTGTAAGTACAGTCTAAAAATATGCACATAAGTACAGTGAAGAACTTACCAGTGATTTATTAATTTTTTAACTAAACTATTACATTCTAAAAATTTCTTTTTCAAAGGTTATATGTAATTACTATATAGTCTATAATATGAAAAACACACCGAGATGAAATAGAATAAAACAGATAGATGGTTTTCACCAATTGTAGACATTAAGATCAAGACAACTGAATTAACTGTAGAAACACATTTTGTAACTTTTTCCTGTTGAACAAACTCAATATAACACTAATCTTTATGCAGTTATAATCATTGCGTTGAAGGGGTGCAACCTGCCTACTCAATGCTGGCTTTGGCACAAAACATAAATAATAGATCCTAACAACAGGGAAATTATGTGATGGTTTCTTTTGTGAAAGGAACAATATATCTACTAACGAACAGCAAGAAGGGCTATTCATTTGAACCTTTATTTTTGTAAAATTATAACATGTAACATGTTAGGAGATTAGATGAAGACAGCAGCTGCTGTGAAACTTCCCTTTAGCTTCCTTGCGAAACTCTTGGAGGAATACCCGTCAGAATACGGAAAACCCAAACAGTTTACTCATGCAGGCACTCTAGAATGCCTCGAGTTTTATGTTAACTTCATTTCATTCTTCATAAAGCCCAATTAGAAATACTCTGTAAGTAATGTAATTTTGCCTTTGATTTCTGTTGTGGTGTCTGATGTAAAATTAAATGGTGATTATAGTAGTATAGAAGGGCCTCAGAAGTAATTACCTACATTTCTAATTAGCATTATCTCAAAATTTTTTAGTACACACTATCAGGATAAGAAATGAAGTTGTATAATACTTTAAACAAACATAGATTCATTCTTTACATTGTTTTACAGCAAATAATACTTTGATGTAATATCAAAATCTGCTTAAAGTTGCAGAATATGATGTTTCATAAACAAATAATGATTTATCAAATATTAAAATAAAAAAAAAGATTTTTATCCACAGAAAAAATTGACTTTGTCAGCTACAATATAAATGCTATACACAACATTCATTTGAAAATGACCATACATGTATTATCATAATTATACCTATCTACTATGAAGCTGCAGGATACAGATAGAGAGAGAGAGAGAGAGAGAGAGAGAGAGAGAGAAATAGCACTGTTAATGAACATGTAGGCCATGTCTGTCACCGAAATAATATTGCCAGTCATTTTTGTTAGTGAAAAGAGTTCACCAACGTAGCTACCGGAACAGGAAGCTAAGAAAAGTGAAGACTGAAGAGTCCAAATGACTCACTGGATGGCTATCCAAATACCTTTCCACTTGAGAAAATAAGATCTAAAGGAAAGAATAACCAAACTCTTGAATCTGGCTCCAGTGTACAGATAGTTACTGTTTTTGAGATACAAACACAGGTGGAAAACCTACTGTATGTGAACAATTTTTGGTGTTGCTGAGCAACAGTCACACAATATTTTTTTAAAGGAACACAGTGCCATTTGACTGTTTTATTGTTTATTGGAGTACAACCCAGGATTTAGCCTGTATGCCATTTTTAAGTATTTGATTTTGTGTCTTTAACATATGTTGCTTGACAACAAGTGAGGTGTCCTGCAATATACTTTAAAGACATAAAATCAGATCCTTTAAAATGGATTATAGAACTTTATTTCTGATCCTGACAGTGTATACTAAAAAAAATTTGAGATAATACTAATTAGAAATGTAGGTAATTACTTCTTGGGCTCTTATACACCAATACAATTACCGTTTAAACTTACTTAATACACCACAACAGAAATCAAAGACAAAATTACATTACTTACATATATTTCTAATTGCGCTTTTTGATGAATGAAATGAAGTTAACATAAAACTCTGGTATTCTAGAGTGCCTGCATGTGTAGACCATTTGGGTTTTCCCTATTCTGATGGGTATTCCTCCAAGAGTTTCGCAAGGAAGCTAAAGGGAAGTTTCACAGCAGCTGCTATCTTCATCTGATCTCCTAACAAGTGACATGTTACAATTTTACAAAAATAAGGTTCAAATGAGTAGCCCTTCTTGCTGTTCTTTAATAGATATATTGCTCCTTTCACAAAAGAAACCATTTACATAATTTCCCTGTTGTTAGGATCTATTATTTATGTTTTGCGCCAAAGCCAGCATTGAGTGGGCAGGTTGCACCCCTTAAATGCAGTGATTATAACTACATAAAGATTAGTGTGATGCAGGCCAAAACCTGGGTTGTACTTAAATAAACAATGAAACAATCAAATAGTGGTGTGTTCATTAAAAATCTACTGTATGTGATTTTAATAATGATTTTTATGTAAATGACACTGAAAGAAGAATGAAGGAGATTGTAATGTGAGAAAATGACTGAAAATGAACATATTTTTCATGCGTCTAACTTTGACTCGTCTTCATCCAACAATACTGCACATTGATCAGTTCATACAAACAAAAATAAATTTATTTTATTGCTTCTGTCAGTGGTGGAAACTGAATTCAAAGATATCAAAGTGTGAATCATTGCCTGAATGTCTCTCAAATTTAAAAAAAATGGAAAACACTTTTCGTGGGTTTGAAACTTAATAAAAGCATTAACAAAGAAGATTAAGAGATTGTTAATCATGAGACTGAGATATGGATACACATTTGATATCATCTTTTAAATATTTTTAGCCCAACCAATCCTTGCTTTCCACAGTCATTGTGAACAGGATTAATTGGAAAGCAGAGGAAACGTGTTACTGTTATTCCAGTTGATATGGAAATGTGATCCAGTGTTGAAAGAACATTGTTTCAAACTTGATGAGTTCCTTGGTGGGTCAAAGAGAGTATGTTCCCATTTGTCAAAAGGGGTACAAAATGAATTAATTTTTATTTTGGGTAAACATGTTAAGGAAGAAATTATTGCAGATATAAAAAAGGCTAAATATTATGGAATAATTTTTACAGGACTCCCAATCAAAACAGAACTGACCAAGTGAGTCAAATAATTAGATGCATCCATAAGGAAAACAACATTGTGGAAGTTCAAGAATCCTTCTTAGGCGTTGTTTATATTGGGGAAGACTGTAGAAGGCATGTCACAAGATATTAAAAAGCAGCTGGAAAAATATGAGCTATATATTGCATTGTGCACAGGATAATGTTGTGACAATACCGTATCGGTGTAAAGTGTAATTGGAGACTTAAACAAAAAATTCAAGTAGTCAGTCCAAAAGCTCTCTTCAGCCCCAGTGCTAAACATTCCTTAGATCTTTTGGAGCTCATATATTAGCATAGTTTCCCTATAGTGAGATCTTTTTTGGAACTGTAGAGAGCTTATATTTGTTCTTCCTGTCTTCTATATATACATGTTAATTACCTGTAGGAAAAACAGCGTGGTGGATTGCTTGTCACAATTCATTTAGCCATAAAAGAAAATGTGGAAACAGTTATGAGCACTCAGGAAGATAATGCAAGATCCATTCAAGGCAAACCTTGATACAAGATATGCAGCAAGCTTGTTTCTTCCAGCTATATGTGATTTTGCGTTTTTGACCTACTACTACTTGCAAATAATACTGGAGGAAGTAAATTCACTCCAACAATATCTATAGTCTCCAAAAATGACTTTGAATAAAGGAGTTGCCAAATAAACATTCTGAATGGGATTTTAGGGATGGAACAAACTGTAGTTATAGACAATGCTGCTAGTTTTGGCACTAAAAAATGCAATGATAAGGTCATTAAGATTCACCGACGAGGAGGAAGGAGGTTAAATAAAAAAATGTGGTCTGAACTAACTCATGAATCGGAGTTGTTGACTCAATAATTAGATTGCCAAACAGTGTTTGACTGTATAGACCAATTTATAGAAGAATTATCACAACAATATGTGGCCATGAAGGAAATCGCAAAAATTTTCCACATTGTTGAAACTAAGTTTGTGGTTGAAGCTTTTGAAGATGCACTGGCTGTAGCACGAGAATCTGTTAGAAATTTATAATGAGCCTGATAAGGACAAGGTGTTGGAAGAAGTAGAAAAGTATTGTTGGCATCTGTGTGCAATCAATAAAGAGTGAGGATGTCACTGCTAGTTGGAGAAACCAAGAAGTCCTTAATTTATAATTGAATGGGGCTTCTTGAAATCATTAGCCTTTACATCACTTATATCCAATGTTTTTTGACCATTCCTCTCTCTGACACATCATGTGGGAGAGGTTTTTCTAAACTGAAACTGACAAAAAATTATCTTCATTCTATGATGAATGAAGAATGACTAGCCAATCAGTCCATTTTTCAATTGAGAGAAAAGTTTCAATTGAAGTAGATATCAGTGATGTTATTGAGAATTTCAGTAAAATAAAGTCATGGGAACATGTGCATAATAATATCAGTAATAACTACTGTCTTATACTAAGCAGGGCTGGTGTGAGAACATTTTTCTGCACAAACGATTTTTCATATGGACTCTCTCCTTCCCCCCTTTTCCTGCGTACACCTTCACCAATGCTAGTTTTCACTGCTGATTGTAATACGTACTGTATACAAATCTTGCACTGGAGTGCCCCTGGCTTCCCTCTCATCTTGGCGCCCACAAGCGGTTACTACTAATGTGATGTGTCCTGTATAGAAATAGTTGTGACACGTCTGGTGCCCCTCTTAGCTTGTAACCCAGTCAGTGGCTTGTGGCACTTGTGCCTTGAACTGGCCCTGGTGCTCATGTTACGAAACTAACTAATATGGTAATAGCACAAACTGTGTTTCGAAACATATGAAGAAGGGTACAACACTTAGCACTGAAAGCAAGTATATTATGGACCCAAATATACAGACAGAACAGAGAAGCTGCTGGATGTAGAGTGCTGCTATTTATTGAGACCTTGAATATTCCAGTATATGCTGACATTACAAACTGAAGAAATATTAAAAACCTTCCAGAAATGATAAATACTAAAAACAAATATTTACTGGTGATCGAATTTCAATTGTTGAACCACAAAATGATAGGCAGCAATGGTAACCACTATTCCACACTGTTTGCAGCATAGCTTGCAGTGTTACTGCTCCTCACGGAGAAACATTGGTCCAATAGTTCAGAAATTATCACTGGAGCTGGCTAAAGTGTCCTAGATATAGATTCCTTTGTTATGATGAGCATCGAAGGAGGCCCCTCCTGTCGTGCTTTGTGATCATCGAATGAGCCTTCAGCACCCTTCAGCGAGAAGCTCCCTTCATCTGTCCATGCCTTGAGACTGAAGTAGGACTTCACAAGGAGGAAATGGATGATGTCTGTGCACTTTTGTCTCCATGATGGATGGTTATAATCCTTAACTTCTTCTGCAATGTCCAGCAAGGGACGAAGGATACAATACAGACCATAGTAAAATTTTAGCAATTTTTCTGATGGTCTAATTTTGGCACAGGTGTAAAAATCCCTTTGAAGTCTCTGTAGCTCAATCTCGCTGTCCAGTGCTAGCCATTAAAGAATTCTTGGTCATTGTCCTAGATGTCCAGGGACCATATGCAAGCCAACTGCTTGTTATTCGCCCTGGCAATGAGGTGTTTCACATAGTGATTCTAAGTATTGACCAGTTGAAATAGGAACAATGTATTCATTGTCATTTCAGCTTCACTACTGAAGCCTAGTAGCTATAAACAGGCCTGACCTTATTGAGACTTCAGTATAGAGACAGAGATTAGTGATCATGTTGTCTTAATAAATCACAGTTCAAAATACTAATTTCAGTTCCTTACAGAAGAATCGAAAAACTGGTAGAAGTCAACCTTGGGGAAGATCAGTTTGGATTCCAGTGAAATGTAGAAACATGCGAGGTAATATTGACCTTACAACTTTTCATAGAAGATACGTTAAGCAAAGGCAAGCCTATGTTTATAGCATTTGTAGGCTTAAAGGCAGATTTTGACAATGTTGACTGGAACACACACTTTCAAATTCTAAAAGTGTCAGTGGTAAAATACAGGAAGTGAGAAGCTGTTTACAATTTTTAGAGAAACCAGACGGCAGTTATAAGAGTCAAATTGCTTGAAAAGGAAGCAGTGGTTGAGAAGGGAGTGAGACAGGGTTGTATCCTATCCCCAATGTTATTCAATCTGTATATTGAGCAAACAGTAAAGGAAACAAAAGAAAAATTTGGAGCAGGAATTAAAGTCCAGGGAAAAGAAATAAAAACTTTGAGGTTGCTGATGACATCGTAATTCTGTCAAGAGACAGCAAAGGACTTGGAAGAGCAGTTGAATGAAATGGACAGTGTGCTGAAAGGAGGATAAAAGATCAACAAAAGCGAAACGAAGCTAATGGAATGCAGTTGAATTAAATCAGGTGATGCTGAGGGAATTAGATCAGGAAATGAGACACTTAAAGTAGTAGATGAGTTTTGCTATTTGGGCAGCAAAATAACAGATGGTGATCAAAGTAGAGAGGATATAAAATGTGGACTGGCAATGGAAAGAAAAACGTTTCTGAAGAAGAGACATTTGTTAACACCGAGTATAGATTTAAGTGTCAGAGGGAGAGCAAGAGATGAACACAGTAAGCTGATTCAGAAGGACGTGGGTTGCAGTAGTTACTCAGAGATAAAGTGGCTTGCACAGGATAAAGTGGCATGGAGAGCTGCATCAAATCAGTCTTCGTACTGGAGACGACGACAACAACAACAACAACAACAACAACAACCATGGTTACTAAAGTTAATAAATCCATCAAGATGGTTAGCAAAGTATTTTTCTTGGAAAGAGCAAATAGGCAATTGTTAGTATCCCACTCTAACATTGAATGGACATAATTTAGTTGCAGTATGATGGACAAAGAGGAATTACAGGCAAAGTTTAAACTGATTGTAAGTCATGCTCTGTAGAAGTATCAGGCGAGTAAGTGGAAAATACCCACTGTTGTTTGACAACAAAATATGGAAAATGCTGAGAAAGTAGATGGTGTTGCACTCTGTTCAAAAACAACATGCAAATGGTGACAAACAGAAGTTAGTAAAAATTCATGGATCTGTAACAAGATTGATCCTCAAAGCTACAAGTACTTCTACCATCAATCATTCACACAGGATGATTGTACAAACAAACTGTTGTTTGACTGTTGCACGGACTCCTGTGTGGAAACACAGTAATAGGCACCCCTGGCATAGAGAAGCAACTGAAAGTGTTCAGAACAATTAAGTTGCCAGATCTGGATGGAATCCCATCTGTTTTGCAAACAGTACTCCAAGGCATCGGCCTCTTACTTAGTTTCGATTTATTGTGAATCTCTCATCCAGTACAAAGTCTCAAGCAACTGGAAGAAAGTGCAGGTGACTTCTATAAATTAGAAGGATGAAAGAGTGGACAGCAAAATTACAGAGTAATAAAAATGTTTAGCAGATTGGTTGGAACATAACCAGTGGTACCTGTGTCTGTTCTGTCTTAGTCTTCATAAAATCCAGAAGCTCAGTAACACAGATGTTGGAATATCATGGTATTCATGGTATTACTTCAGGATAGCTGGCCATAGATGAGCCAGATGAAGAGCAACCATTTCCACCCTATTGGATCGTAGTTCGTTTTATGCAATGTTCCATTTATTAAATGGAATTCTCCTTTGGTCAGGTCTTCTTTCTTCAAGATGTCTGTGGTTTCCAGCAGTGCTGGATCTTCCCTCTGTTCAGCAGCAGTGTCATTTAATACAGCAGTGATGGAGATTTCATCCACGCTTCTGTGTTCCAGCAAATGATTAATTAAAAGTCAGTCAGCATCCTTGTGTTTGGGTCTGCTTTCATATACCACTATGACATCATTCTCCTGAAGCCTCGGTGTCCATTTCCTGACACGACAAATTGTCCAGGCTAGTCAGCCAGTATAGAGAACAGCAATTTGTCACAGTGGTGAATAGTTTGCAAAATAAATATGGCCCAACAGCTGCAAGACACACTATTTTGGTTGTAGAGTTGCTCGTCTTGGACATGGAGGGTACCTTTCCATCATCTTTCTGAATTTCTAGTAAAACTGCACCTATCCCGTAACCACTAGTGCTGGTGTTCAGTTCTGTCCTGGCATTGTTACCATAACATAGATAATGTTACATCTAAATCTACATCATACTCTGTAAGCCACCTAATAGTGTGTGGCGGAGGGTACTTTTGGTAACACTGATTCCTCCAATCTTGTTCCACTTACGAATAGTGCATGCGAAGAATGATAGTCAGTAAACCTCTGTGTTAGCTCTAATTTCTCGAATTCTCTCCTCATGGTCAATACACGAGATGTATGTGGAGGGAAGGGAGGGGGGGTGGAAGTAATATGTTGTCCGACTCCTCCTGAAAAATGCTGTACCGAAATTTCAGTGGTAAATATCTCTGTGTTGCACAACACCTCTCTTGTAATGCCTGCCAGTGGAGTTCGTTTAGCATCTCTGTAAAACTCTTTCACCAGTTAAAAGATCCTGTGACAAAATGTGCTGCTCTTCATTGGATCTTCTCTATCTCCTCTATCAGTCCTATCTGATAGGGATACCAGATAGATGAACAATACTCAAGAATCAGGTGAACAAGTGCCTTATACGTCACTTCTTTCATGGATGAATTTCATTTCCTTAGGATTCTTCCAATGAATCTGAGTCTAGTGTGTGCTTTTACCACTATCTGTTTTATATGGTCATTCCACTTAAGGTCACTCTGGATAGTTACTTCTAGATATTTTATGGCAAACGCTGTCTCCAGCTGTTTGTCATCTATAGTGTAGCTCTAGGGTAGTGGATTTCTTTTCTTATGTATGCACAATATGTTACGTTTATTTACGTTCAGGGTCAACTGCCAGAGCCTGCACCATTCATCAATTCTTTGCAGATCGTTCTGCAAATTCTTACTATCTTCTGGTGTTGCTACTTTGGTATAGGCAACTGCATCATCTGCAAATAGCCTTAGAGAGCATCAGATACTTTCTACTAGATCATTTATATATATTGTAAACAGCAATGGTCCTATCACATTTCCCTGTGGTACTTCGGATATTGTGTTTACATCTGTTGATTTAGTTCTGTTAAGAATGACATGTTGAGTTCTATCTGCAAGAAAGTCTTGAATCCAATTGCAGGTCTGCTCTGATATTCCGTAAGCTTGTATTTTTTTCATTAAACGAGAATGTGGGACACTGCCAAATGCCTTACTGAAATTAAGGAACATGGCATGAACCTGTGCACCATTGCCCACTGCGCTGTGGATCTCGTGGAGGAACAGAGCGAGCTTAGTTTCGCAGGCGCTCCGTTTGCAGAATCCGTGTTTATTTTTATAGAGGAGATGTTCATTTTCCAAAAAGTCATAATTCTTGAGCATAAAATATGTTCCATAATTCTACAACAGATCGACGTCAGCGATATAGGCCTGTAGTTGTGGGGAATGACCTGCGCTTTTTTCCAGTCGTTAAGTACCTTTTGTTGCTCAAGTGATCTGTGATAAATTACTGCTAGAAGGGAGGCAAGTTCTTTCACGTAATCTTTATAGAATCTTGTAGGTATTTCATCTGGTCCTGAAACCTTTCAGCTACTAAGCGATTGTAGCTGCTTTTCAGTTCTGCAATCGGTTATCTCTATATCTGCCATTTTGATGTTCGTATGAGTGAAAGGAGGCACAGTGTTACAATCTTCCATGGTGAAACAACTTCGGAAGACTGAATTCAGTATTTTGGCCTTATCTCTGTTACCTCCCCTTTTGGTGCCGGTGTGGTCGCTGAGAGAATGAATACATGATTTTGACCCACTTACTGATTTTACATATTACCAAAATCTCTTAGTGTTTTTACTCTGGGCGGTTGACGATGTCTTACTTCAAAAATCATTGAATGCTTCTCTCATTGCTCTCCTTATGCTCATTTTCACTTTGTTCAGTTTTTTTGTCAGCTAGGTTTTTACTTCTCTTGAATCTTGAATCTGAGATGAATTGCTCTTTGCTTACATAGCTCTTTTCTAACACAGCTATTAAATCATGATGGATCTTTCCCATCCCTTAAAACCTTACTCGGAACATGCTTGTCAGGGCATATTCAATGATGCCTTTGAATTTTTTTCCATTTGTTCTCCACATCTTCGTCATCACCGAACATTTGATGCTGACTGCTGAGATATTCTGAAACTTGTATCCTGCCACCCTTGCTGAGCAACTGTTTGCTGCCAGGAGGTCTAAGATGTTACCCTCATGAGTTGGTTCTCTGTCTGTCTGCTCAAGGTAATTTTTGCACATAACATCCAGAACAATGCTACACGATTCCCTGTCTCTGGCACCAGTTTTGATATTATAACACCCAATCTATACCTGGCAATTTGAAGTCACCCCCAATTACACTGGCATGATCAGGAATATTACTTATGATATTTAGCAATTTCTGTCTGAAGTGCTCTACAACTACAGGTCCTCTCCCAAGTGGTCTATAAAAGTATCCGATCACCATTTTTTACCATTCTTTGATACTTAATTTCACACAGATTAATTCACATTTGGAATCCATGATAACCTTACTAGATTTTATCAAATTTTTTACTGCAATAAACATGCCACCACCATTGGTGGCTAACCTATCCTTATGATAAACATTCCAATTTGAACTTAGGATTTCGCTGTCATTGATGTCTGGTTTCAACTAGCTTTCTGTTTCCAGTACTATCTGTGCATTATAACCTTCAGTAAGTGATACTAATTCTGGGATCTTTCCTTGGATGATCCTGCAGTTTATTAAAATCATATCAATCTTTTCTATCTCTGATCTGCGGGGACCAAAATTCTCTTATGTCACTGTGGCAGATTTAACAGGCAAATCATCTTTACCCCCTGCGGGTTCGGGGGTAAGAATAGGCCTGCAGTATTCCTGCCTGTCATAAGAGGCGACTAAAAGGAGTCTCAAACGTTTCGGCCTTAATGTGATGGTCCCCTCTTGGGTTTGACCTCCCTTGTTCCAAATTTCTGTTGTTAGTGCGTGCCATTTGGGGAAGGACGCCTTACGTGGTGTTCTTCTATTGGTCCATCATGCACCACCATCTTGCATGCTACCTATTGTCGTGTGGCGGGATTTACACCCAACGTCTTCTGGGTTACCTCCTTCTCGTCTTGTGCGCAATCCCCTTCTTAGCGCCCCCAACAACTGTGGACCCTTTCAACACCTAAAATCCAGCACGGTAGCCAGTCCGTTGTGGTGGGGTCGTCATGTACCCTCTTGGTGGTAGCCCCCTGGCCACGCAGGGATCGCACTACAGATGCCAGAGCTGTTTCCTCCCCACGCATGCCAAGGAGTATGTGCCTATCTTGTCTGGGGCAGAGGGACTCCGGGAAACGGGATATCGGCCAGGTACCCGTTGCTTTGGCTGGGTGGCGGCCTTGGGGAGAGCCCTCGTTCGGAGTAGGTGTCATCTGGGCGGATGTGGCGCAATGAAGCGCAATAAATCACACCAAGCTGGTGGTCGCATGGCCACCAGCATCTCTAAGCAAGGCAGGGTTGACTTTGATGCTGTGCAATATGACCCTCAGTCGTTCCCCTCGTTGGCTGCGCCGTGGGAGGGTCACCGATCTAGTGCCAAGCGGGAGCCTTACGTCCCACAATACCTTGTTTGCAGCAGGACTGATGGTGACTCCTTTCTTACGACGAAGCCTCTGTTTTTTGTGGAACACCTGGAGGATAAGTTTGGGGAAGTGGCGGGGTTGTCTAAAATGAGGAATGGGTCCATCCTCCTCAAGACGTCCTCCCCAGCCCAGTCACGAGCGTTGCTCTTGTGTGATAATCTGGGTGACGTCCCTGTTACCGTCACTCCCCACAGTAGCTTAAATATGGTCCAGGGGATTATTTACCATCGTGACCTATTGTTACAATCCGACGACGAGCTGAGAGCCGACTTGGAACGACGTGGTGTACATTTTGTCCGTCGTGTACATAGAGGACCCAAGACTAACAGGGTGGCCACCAGTGCCTTTACCTTGGCCTTCGAGGGTGATGTCTTGCCCGAGAAGGTCAAGGTAATGGTTTACCGTTTTGACGTCAAGCCATACGTCCCTCCCCCGATGCGGTGCTTCCAGTGCTGGAAGTTTGGGCATATGTCCTCCCGCTGCCCATCCGGCACCACATGTCGAGATTGTGGACGCCCCTCTCATCCCTATTCTCCATGTGCGCCTCTGCCTGTGTGTGTCAACTGTGGGGAGCACCACTCTCCATGCTCGCCGGATTGCCCCGTTCTTCATAAGGAGCGGAAGATAATGGAATTTAAGACCCTGGACTGGCTTACTTATCGAGAGGCAAAACTGAAATATGAAAGGTTGTATCCTGCTTCCCTTCGAACATCTTATGCTGCAGCCACGTTATCGTCGCCCTCGCGAGTGGCGGTTGTCACCTCATCTGTGCTGCCTTCAGTGGGCCCTCGGGGCCGTGCATCTCTGTCTGCCCCCCTCGTGTCTGGGGGCAAGCCTTCCTCTGTTGCCTCCTTAGCAGTTGGGGGCAAACCCTCTTCTGTCGCTCCCCCCACGCTTACTTCGGGAGTGACATCTGCTCCAAAACCGGGGGGCTCGATCCCTCCCCCTCCTTCTCCGCCGGCGTTGCCTCTGCCGGTTCCTCTCTCGCGGAAGGGGTCCCTCAGGGCTCTCCCTTCCTCCGTTTCTTCTCCTACCCAGCCGGATGTCAGCCAGTGGCTGAAGGTTCCACCACCTGCTGGTCGTAGGGCTTCTGCGTCGTCGTCAGCTTCCGACGCTCCTTCCGAGAAGCTCTCCCAGCCCTCTAACCCTAAGGACAGACGCGAGAAGAAGGAACGGAACATGTCCAAGAAGAAGGACGTTCCGGCGGTTTTCAGTACCGCCTGCGATAAATAGTTCTGGCTCCAGGGATGAGGTGGAGATCCTCGCCTCTGCCGCGGATCTTGCCCTCACGGAACACTCAGGGGCCTTTCCTATGGCCACAGCTGACTTTCCCCCGGTGGCGGCAGTTGGCTCTGAGGTGCCGTCTGCCTCTTAGTCGCCTTCACGCCCTCCCAGTCCCTTCCTGCTACCGTTCTCCAGTGGAACTGCGGCGGTTATTTCCGCCACCTGCCTGAGCTCCGGATGCTTCTGAGTGTTTCCCCTGTTCTCTGCATTGCTCTGCAGGAAACTTGGTTTCCAGCAATGCGGACCCTCGCCCTTCGCGGTTATTGGGGATACTATAAGAACCGCGCTGCCTGTCAACGAGCGTCAGGTGGGGTTTGCCTCTTTGTTCACCACTCTGTCTGTAGCTCGCCAGTACCCCTTCTGACACATTTAGAGGCAGTCGCTGCCAGGGTTGAGCTCTCACCGGCTATTACTGTTTGCTCTGTTTACATTCCTCCAGATGGGGAGCTCCCCCGACATGTCTTGGCTGCGCTGCTGGCTCAACTCCTGCCACCATTGCTGCTTCTGGGCGATTTCAATGCCCGCAACCCTCTATGGGGTGGGACTGTCTCTGATGACCGCGGTCGTGCCGTGGAGCATGTGTTGACTCAGCTCGACCTTAGCCTCTTGAACACCGGTGCTCCCACGCATTTCAGTGTGGCCCATGGCTTGTTCTCGGCCATTGATCTCTCTCTTTGCAGTCCCGGACTTGTCCCATCCCTTCACTGGAGAGTACATCCTGACTTGTGTGGTAGTGACCATTTTCCCATTTATTTGTCACTGCCCCAGTGTCATTCTTCTGGGCGCCTGCCCCCCTGGGCTCTCAACAGGGCTGACTGGCCGGCTTTTACTTCCACTGCCACCATTGCGTCTCCCCCACAGGGTGACATTGACGAGGTGGTCCGTGTCTTGACCACGTCAATCATGTCTGCGGCCAAGGCTGCCATCCCCCGCTCTTCTGGTCTCCCTCGGAGGAAGGCTGTACCCTGGTGGTCGCCGGAGATTGCTGAGGCTATTCGCGACCGTAGGCGGGCTCTCCAGCGTCATAGGCGGCACCCGTCTCTGGAGACCCTCATCGCCTTTAAGAGGCTCCGTGCCTTGGCCCGTCGTCTTATTGCACGGCGTAAGCAGGAGTGCTGGGAGAGGTACGTCTCATCCCTGGGCTCCCATGTCTCCCCCTCGCTCGTGTGGTCCCGGATCCGGCGGATTTATGGATACCAGACCCCTATGGGTGTCCCTAGGATCTCCTTGGATGGCGCTGTCTGCATGGACGCTGCCGCCATCGCTGAACACCTTGCCGCGCACATTGCTAAGAGCTCTGTGACTGCAACTTACCCTCCCACCTTTCGCTCTCTAAAGGAGTGCGCTGAGCAGACACCGTTATCATTCCACACACGTCGTTCTGAAAAATACAATGCTCCTTTCAGTGAGAGGGAATTCCTCGCTGCCGTCGCCGATTGCCCTGATACAGCACCAGGACCAGACTGCATCCACGCGCAGATGTTGAAGCATCTCTCCAGGGACTGCCAGAGACACATCCTCACCATCTTTAACTGCATTTGGAGCAAGGGTGTGTTCCCGTCGCAATGGCGAGAGGGTGTTATTGTCCCCATCTTGAAGCCCGGTGCGGACCCACTGGCGGTGGGCAGCTATCGTCCCATTACCCTCACCAACATTTTGTGCAAATTGCTCGAACGTATGGTGGGGCGGCATTTGTGCTGGGTCCTTGAGTCGCATGGTCTCCTCGCTCCATCCCAGGGTGGCTTCCGTTGGTGGCGGTCTGCTGCGGAGAATTTGGTGCAGCTGGAATCTGCTATCCGTACAGCCTTTGCCCGACGTCAGCATCTTGTTGCTGTATTTTTTGATCTGCGGAAGGCGTATGACACCACATGGAGGCATCACATCCTTGCTACGTTGCATGAGTGGGGTCTTCTTATACACAGGAAAATGGAGTCCCGCAGGGCTCGGTGTTGAGTGTCTCCTTATTTCTAGTGGCCATTAATGGTCTGGCTGCAGCCGTGGGGTTGTCGGTGTCTTCTTCTTTGTATGCCGACGACTTCTGCATCTCATTTAGCTCAACGACCACAGGAGTCGCCGAACGCAGGCTGCAAGTAGCCGTTCACAAGGCAGCATCATGGGCTCTGACTCATGGTTTTCAGTTCTTTGCAACCAAGACTCGAGTTATGCACTTCTGCAGGCGTCGGACGATCCACCCTCGTCCTGAACTTTACCTTGACGGCCACCTTCTTGAAGTGGTGGACACTTGCCGCTTCTTAGGACTCCTCTTTGATGCCCGGCTCACATGGGTTCCTCATATTACTCAGCTGAAGCAAAAGTGCTGGCGGCACCTCAACACCCTCCGCTGCCTGAGCCACAAGTCTTGGGGTCCAGATCGTTGCACGCTGTTGCGATTGTACAGGGCCCTTGTGCAGTCCAGGCTTGATTATGGGAGCCTGGCCTATGGGTCTGCATCACCCTCAGTGTTGACGTTGTTGGACCCCATACACCACTGTGGGGTTCGGCTTGCAACTGGCGCTTTCCGTACGAGCCCCTTGGATAGTCTACTGGTGGAGGCCGGGGTTCCCCCGCTGCGGATTCGCCGCCATCGACTGCTCGGCGACTATGCTGTCCACGTGCATTGCTCGCCGGGCCATCCCAATCATCGCCTGCTTTTCCCTGCCATGGTTCCCCATCTGCCCAAATGGTAACCTCGGTCTGGGCTTTCCATAGCTGTCCTCGTCCAGTCCCTGCTGTCGGAACTGGGGTCATTCCCTCTTCTGCCTCCCTTCCGGGTCCGTGCACCTACGCCTCCCTGGTGTTTGCCATGACCGTCCATCCGTCTGGACTTGGCACAGGGACCCAAGGACTCGGTTCCGCCTGTGGCCCTCCGTCGCTGTTTTCTTGCGCTCCTCGCCTCATTTTCAGGCTGTGAGGCTGTCTACACTGATGGTTCCCTGGTTGATGGTCGCACTGCCTACGCTTTTGCTCATGCTGCCCATGTTGAACAGTGCTCCTTGCCAGCTGGCTGCAGTATTTTTACTGCAGAGCTGGTGGCCATATTGCGCGTTCTTGAGCATATGCGTTCCTGCTCAGGTACGTCCATCGTCATCTGCAGTGACTCCCTGAGCAGCCTCCAGGCTATCAACCGCTGCTATACCTCTTCTCCTCTGGTATCATCTATTCAGGAGTCTGTTTCTGCCATTAGCTGCTCTGGTCGTTCGGTGGTCTTTGTTTGGACGCCAGGTCACATTGGCATCCCGGGGAACGAACGTGTCGACAGGCTGGCCAAAGGGGCGATCAACGTCCCGGCTTTGGAGATCGGCCTCCCGGCTCGTGATCAGCAGTTGGTGTTGCGCTGTAAGGTGCTTGGGATGTCGGCTGATGAGTGGCATGGCCTGACATCCCCGAATAAACTGCGGGCTGTTAAGGAGACGACCGATGTGTGGCGCTCCTCCCTGCGGGCTTCTCGCAGGGACTCTGTCCTCCTGTGTCGGCTCCGCATCGGCCATACCTACCTGACGCACAGCCATCTTTTGCATCAGGAGGATACCCCCCTGTGTCGGTGTGGGTCCTGGCTGACGGTCGCCCACATTTTGTTGGAGTGTCCCCGACTGCGCACCCTCCGGCAGTCTTTTAATCTCCCAGGCACTTTGCCTTTGGTTTTATGCGACGATGCCTCTATGGCTGACGACGTTTTAAATTTTATCCGTGGTAGTCCTTTTTATGGTTACATTTAGGGAGGTCCTGCACCTTTCCCTTTCTGTGTCTCTTGTCCTTGAGTCTCTCATATTTGGTTGCAGATTTTAGTGTGTAGTCGGAAGGTTGACTCTTTCCCTATCTTTTTTTTGTTCTCGTGGTCAGTCAACCAGTCTCCGGCCATCTTCTTTTCTTCTGTTTCTTTCTGTCTGGTGTTCATCTGTACTCTTCTTGTCTGTAGTGTTCGTTGCTGCATTTGTGTTCTTTTAGTGCCTGGGGGGGAGTCTCCTTCCCCTTGGGGTTTTACCTGCTCCGCAACTTTATGTCTCACCTGTTTTTGGAATGGGGGACTGATGACCTTAGCTGTTTAGTCCCCCTTAAACATCCCAACAACCACCACCACCGCAAATCACCTTTGGTCCCAAGGGAGGGGTTCTCTAATCTAAAAGTCCTATGTGCACGCCACACGTACTCCACTATCCAAGTAGCCACTTCTTGCATGTAGTGCACGCCTGACCTATTAAGTACAACCCTACAATTCTGCACCCGATAGTGGAGGTCGAGAAATTCGCTACCAATACTGTCACAGGGTCTCTGAGCCTCTGGTTTAGACCTTCCACCAGAGGACCATGATCAATCCTGGGTACAATGCTACAAATAGACAAACTAGCCTGCACCTCGCGTACATTGCTAGTTGCCTTCACCAATTCAGCCAGCCACCGAAAGGAGCTGAGGATGGCCTAAAAACCCAAGTGGCAGGCATCATTTGTGCTGACATCTGCCACTACATGCAGCCAGTTGCACCAAGTGCACTCGATAGCCGCTGGCAGGGCCTCCTCCACATCATGGATGAGACCTCCTGGCAAACATACCGAATGCACACTGGAATTCTTTTCCACCTTGCCTCCTATCTCCCTGAGGGGACTCCATCACCTGCCTAACATTGGAGCTCTCAATGACAAGCATACCCTCCCTTTGTACTTGTCCGTACTGGGCAGGAAAATTGACCACTGGTCCAACAGGAGAGGCATCCCGTGCTGGCTCAGAGCGATCATCAACATTGGGTAGCACCTCATACCTGTTGCTAAGACATAGGGAGCCAGCCGCATGGCCTGCTCCATCTTTCACATTCTGCCCCGTGACATGTGAACCCACCACTGTCTGCCACCTGCTCTGGAGTGAGGAAAGATCAGTCAGATGTTGCATATCAGAAGCCACTGCGACGTCCGGGTCACCAGGGGATTCTAGTGGCACCAAAGGTGTTGCAAGTCTTGTCACTGGCACCCCGACATCACCACAACTTTGAGCATTAGTCAGAAGCTTGTCGACAGTAGCCAACGCAGCTTCCAGCTGTTTACAGAGAGCAGCCAACTCTCCTCGTATCTGCTCACAACAAGCACAGTCCCTAGCCATATCATACTGTGTATAAAATAAATATAAGATCTCAAATGGCACTACAGAGTTTGAAAATTTACCATGGAGAATAAATTAACACTAAAAGTTGCTGTGCAGATTTCTCACTGTACTCTGAGACCACAAGTTATTAAACAGAAATAAATTTCTCTACTGAAGTTGATGTATTTACAGATACCTGTTATTAGAAATCCTGTTTGCCAAAAAGTTAGTGCATGAGATAAATATTCAGACTAGAATGCACTGATCTAAACTGTGTGCACTCTACTATCAGAAAATTAAAAATTAGTGGCATGACGGAGTTTCTGGTGCCAGGAAAATTTACACTAGGAAGCCACCCTACACAAGGATATTCATAAGACTTACACAAAAACGAAAACTACTATTAATTTTCTAACCACTAGTCTACACAGTAAAATACACACGTACAGATCACTTCTTTGCAGAAGCATGTGAACAAAAAACAAAGACTAAATTAATTTACAGTTTATCAGACAATTGGTGTTGCTGTTGCTGCTGCTGCTGCTCTCAGCTCGGCGGCTGCCTTCTTAAGGACAATGAAAGGTCATTCTTGCACCTACTTCTAGTGTCTGCCTGCATTAATTCTTGCATGAGATGAGCCTTGGTATAGAAGTCCTTTATGAATTGCCAATAGGATGAGCACATTCTAAGAAAACATGCCACACCAAATATGTGTCAGTGTGTTGTAAAATGCGAGATTGCTATTTTTTTCTTTGGATCATGGCACACTTCATTACCATTAACTAGATGCCCCAAAACCTCAATTTTTTGGGTGACTAAGAAGCATTTTTTGGATTCAAGTCAAAGCCTGTGATCTGAACATACTTCAGCACGGTTTTCAGGTGGCTTAGGTGTTCTTCAAAGCCTTTGAAAAAATGACACTGTGATCCAGAAAGCAAAGATACATAATCCATTTAAGGTTTCAGAGCAGATCATCCATCATATGCTCAGAGGTTGCTGGAGTGTGCCTAGTCAAAATTGCAGAACTTCGAACTTATAGAGTTCTGAATACAATCTTTTGCCTATCAGCCTCATCAATCTTGATTTGCCAGTAGCCTGTCTGGAAGTTCATAGTTTGGAAAGACTGTGCTCTTTTGAAGCAATCAATGGTGCCATCAATGTGTGGTGGTTAGAAGACATCTTTTTTTGGGATTTTGTTCAGTTGTCAATAGTCAGTGAAGTCAGTGAAGAAAGAATGTGCCGTCCTTTCTTCATAAGGTCTACAGGAGATGACGAGGGACTTCAGTGAAGTCAGTGAAGAAAGAATGTGCCGTCCTTTCTTCACAAGGTCTACAGGAGATGACCAGGGACTTCATAAGGTTCAATGATGTCAGCTTGCAGAACCTTCCACACCTCCTTTTGAATTGTGCTTTGTTCAACTGATGGCATCCTGTATGAGCACTGGCTAATTGGCAGATGACCCAAGTATTGATGCCATGTTTTACCATGGGCCGTGACTTGGTATCTGAAAGCATCTGAAAATTGTTTTAGAATGACAGCCACTTATTGATGATGATCCTCAGTTAGGCCAGATTCTATTGGCAATTCAACAGCAGCATCCTTTACAACATTCTGTGTACTTCTCTGTGCTTCTTTGACAGTGGCATCCTGGTCTGGTTCGGCTGTACCTTTAGGGGTGGGATTTAGCTGTTCCTAACAGTTAGTGATCAGAAGTTCTTATCAACCACCTGGAGTGATTATGATTGTCATTAGTATGTAGATTTCTTTTGTAAGCCTGAGTAGCTTTTTGCCACTGTTGGAAGTTTCACTATTTAACTGAATATCTGAATTGCCAGCTGGAACTCATCTTGTGGATGGTGTAAGGATAATAATATTCTAATGTCAAATAACTGCCCAAACAATCTTCGTTACATGTGCTTGTTGGAATAGCTTTGTCAGTATGGAGCTCTGATCTTCCACAGTCTATGATTGCTTGTGATACCTGGAATAAATCCCAACCAACAGTAATACTACGACAACATTATGTTGAAATTAAAAATTTGAAGAGCTGTGTTTTGCCATTGATAGTTATTCATGCCATACATGTTGCTGTCTGCTGGGCATTTTCCTTGTTTCCAGTCTTCAGTACAACTGGTTTTGTATACCAAAAACATAGTCTTCTTTAGCTGGTGATGATAAACATTCGACATAATAGAAAAAGAACGTCAGTGTCGTTTAGTGCCCAGAAAGGTTGGCCATCAATGAGATTTTTTGACATCTTGGTAACTCTTGCCCATGGAGGATTTTCATCTGTGGCAGTATTGCCTCTATAGATTGTCACCTCACTTACTGTGGAAGATAGGTGAGTGGCTGAAACCTTTGCATCGTGATGAGAAACTGTTACAGTGCAATGAAGTGACCTTGTCCAGGGTACAGGTATGGACTTTGCCTCTCAGATCGATTATAATCATCTGCAATTGATTGGCATAAATAGGACTGTAATAGTCATCAAACACTCATATTCTTTCTTTGTAGTAACATATAATTTTATCCAAGGCATCCACTGCACAATGGAAACATACTGCTTGTTGTGCACCATCCTCCAAATATGTTTTTCTATAGAGCACCATACTTGACAGAGAAGTTGGTTGTACCTGTGTTAGTCTTCAGCCATCATACGCAACCAGCCATCAGCATACGAGTTCTCTGAGTCTGTTCTTCAAGGCATGTTGAACTGGTGGTGAAGACTTGGGCAAAAGGTCGATATTCTGCTTCATCAATGTTCCCTATTACCTCCTGATGCTTGCAGTAGACATTCATGATTGCTATCTCTTGTATACTCTGACTTTTCTGGCTGTCACTAACTGCTGTATGTCTTCTCTTATTACCTGGTGTATTAGAGGTGCGAGGTCATGGTGGTTTTCCGCCACTGCTGTAGGGACCATATTTGGGAGTCAGTTGTACCTTTTTTGTCTGGAATTTTTTCAGTTACATTTCCTACATGAGCTGACACCATTTGATGAATTCCTCTGTTGTTGTAACCTCCTTTACCAGAAGAGTGTAGTACATGTCTTACACAATTCCTTTCATCAAATGTAAGATTTTGTTGACTTCTGCCATACGCAGATTCACAATGTGGCATACAGCTGAAACATTCTGTAAGACCGTGTCATTTACCCATGACGCTAGGCCCTGTTCTTCAGTTGTTCTTCCCAAGCAGACTTGCTGCTGATTGTCACCATTGTTTTCTTCAGTTTGGGCTCATCTTTGTTGTTCTTGAGCCACTTCTACTGGGCTGTGCAATCTAAATAAAACTACACATTTGCCAAACACTTTATGTCATCCTACCTGTTGCATTTGGTGACCCTGTTGTATCCTTTCAGCTATTTTGTTGGCTCCTGACCATTGTCTCCAGTATGCCTAATGTGCAGCTGACTTTCTGCTCATTTAGAATCCATTGGTCTCTCGCATATGCAGAGCTTGGGATTGAGGTACGAGGGCTATCCACAAAGGAAATTACGCTTTGGAATTAAAAATAAATAAAGTATTGGAATTTTTTTTATTATATACAGATGAAAGCCACACTTAAATACTACTTTTCTACATAGTTGCCATTTAAATTAAGGCACTTATGATAGCGATGGACGAGCTTGGAAATTCCTTCGTCGTAAAATTCGGCCTCCTGCGCCTTCAACCGCGTGGTTACCTCTTCTTGAAGCTGTGCGTCGTCATCAAAACGTTGCATAGCCAACCACTTCTTCATTGCTGGGAATAAGTGGAAGTCGCTCGGTGCCAGATTGGGACTGTACGGCGGATGAGGAAATGACTCCCACTTAAAAGATTCGAGAACTTCACGAGTGGCATTTGTCGTGTGGGCCCAGGTGTTGTCGTGATCAGCAAGATCTTTGAGCCCAACTTTCCCCTGCGCTTGTATTGTATTGCTCTTCTGAGGTTGTGCAGAGTTTGGCAATACCTTTGAGAGTTTATTGTAGTGCCTCTTTCCAGGAAATCCACAAAAATCACACCTTTTCTGTCCCAAAAGAGGTAACTACGTGGTTGAAGGCACAGGCGGCCGAATTTTACGATGAAGCAATTTCCAAGCTCGTCCATCGCTACGATAAGTGCCTTAATTTAAATGGCAACTATGTAGAAAAGTAGTATTTAAGTGTGGCTTTCATTTGTATATAATAAAAAAAATTTCCAATACTTTATTTATTTTTAATTCCAAAACATAATGTACTTTGTGGATAGCCCTCGTATTTCTTGTATTCCAGTTTCTGTCCATGTACTAGTACCCAGCGTCTCTACCAAACAATATTACATTGTAATGACAATAAAGTCCAAATCTGAAAGCCAGGTCATCACTGAAGTAAAACACTTAGTACTGAAAGCACATAAACATTGTGGGTCTCAGGTTTCATCCCAGTCACTGCTTAAATTCTGAGTAAAAACAGTCAGTAATAGTATATGAAGACTACTGTTATAAAGAGTCTGTATTATTCTGCCAACAGCCTTGTCAAAGAGGACAAAGTACCAGAAAGAGTTTCGGAGCAGTCTCTTTCTCTTTGGGTGGTAAACTACCCCTAAAAGATGGAAGAATCAGTAATAATCAGTAGCATGAGGCTGCAGAAAGCAATGAGAACTACTGCATTAAAGACACACAATGTGTATCCACAGGATACATGGCCTGTAATTGGAAAAGTGTCATGATGATTTCTCCATTGGCAAAAGGTTCCAGATTAACACCCTTTAAGGATCCCTGGGAGGGGTCTGCCAAGGGAGAGGTAACCATAGGAAAAAAAGGTTGAATAGCCAACAGTAGGAGAGCATTTTATGAGTCAGAGCCTGTAAGAAGTTTTAACATGGTAGGAAAGTGAGAAAACCTGAAGAGGAACTGCAAAGGCCCTGCCTAGGTATAGATGTGGTCTGTGAAGTAAAGTAGAAAGAAGATAAAAATTTCTAGTCTAATGAATGGGGGGTAATATCTACATGAGCAGAAAATGGCAGAATGGGAGTAGGACTAGTTATGAATAGGAAGGTGGGTCAGAGTGTCATTTCATATGAACAGTCAGTAATAATATTGTTCTTAGCAGAACTGACAGAAAATGAAAGCCAACAATGACAGTTAAGGAATACATGCTGATGTCACAAGGAGAAGATGATGAAATAGAGGTAATATAAGAGGATATTGAATGGGTATTCTGTAAGTAAGGAAGATGACAATCTAAAATTCATAGAGGTTTGGAACGTGATGATAGGGGAAGGAAGTGAAGAATGAGTTACGGGAGAACATGGACTTAGTGGGAATAAGAGAGGAGGAATAACAATTGAATAAATTCCAGTTGGTAATAGCAAACATGCTGTTCAAAAATCACAAGAGGAGAAGGTATGCTTGGTTGATTCCAGCTGGATTACATCATGCTCAAACAAATATTCTGAAATCAGATTGTAAGGCAGTTCATGTCACAATTAAGTAAGGGTGAACAGGAAATCAAAGTTCAAGAGAATTGCCCAGAAGAATCCATATGGAAAGAAGTGGGATACTGATTTGGGAGGAATAATGTGATGCATTTCAAGTTCTCTTGAGGCTGTAGATATTGCTATAATGGATACCAAAGTAAGCAGTTCAGTTGAAGAGGAATGGACATCTCTGAAAAGAAGTTACACAGACAAAATAGTTACAAGGAATGGAACTGTGCAAAAACCTTGGGTAACAGAATGAATACTTCAATAGATTTATGAAAGAAAAACGTTAAAAAATGTTCAAGGAAAGACAGGAATATAGCAATGTCACTTAGGAATCAAACAAACATGAAGTGCTGAGAAGCGAAGGTGAAATGGCTGCAAAAGGTATGTGAAGAAATAAAAAAGATTTGGATATCGGAAAGACTGATTCAGTATATAGAAAAGTCAAAAGAGCCTTCAGTGAGATTAAAAGAAAGGCGGTAATATTAAGAGTACAATGGGAATTCCACTGTTAAACACAAAGGAGAGAGCAGGTAGATAGAAAAAGTGCATTGGAGGTTTCTACAATGAGGGTATATTATCTGATGACATGATATGTGACAAACAGGAGTCTATATGGAAGACATAGAAGATATAGTGTTAGAGTCAGATTTTAACAAATTTATGGGAGACATAAGATCAAATAAGGCAGAAGGGATTGATAATATTCCTCAGGAACTTTTAGAATCATTGAGGAAAATGGCACCCCATGACTATTCAGGTTGCTGTTAAAAATGTACGAGACTGGACACGTGGCATCGGACTTTCAGAAAAATGTCACCCTCACAGTCCCAATGATAGCACGGGCAGGTAAGTGCAAGAACTACTGCACCATCAGCTTCACAGCTAATGTATTAAAGTTCCTGTTGGGTAGAAAGATGAAACAGGAAGTTGAGGATTTGTTAAATGACAATCAGTTTAGCTTTCAGAAAGGTAAAGGTTGCCCTTGACAGTGGAAGCAAGACTTAAGAAAAATTAAGACACGATGATAGCATTTTTCAATCAAGGAAAAAACCTTTGACAATTTAAAGCGGCGCAAGATTTTTCAAATTCTCATAAAAGTGGGTGTAAACTGTAGTGAAATACAGGTGATATACAATCTGTACAATAACCAAGAGGGAACAATAAGAATGGAAGATGAAGAACAAAGTGCTTGGATTAAAAAAATTAGAGACAGGAATGCAGTTTTTCGCCCCTACTCCTCAATCTATCTGTAAAAGGAACAAATGAACAAAATTTCCAAGAGTGGAATCAAAATTCAGTGCGAAAAGATATTGATGATAAGTTTTGCTGATGACATTGCCAACTTGAATGAAATTGAGAGAGAATTTTAGGACCTTTTGAACGGAATGAGTAGTCTAATGAACCCACAGTGTGGACTGAGAGTAAACCAAAGAAAGACTAATGTAATGAGAAGCAGCAAAAATGAGATTTACAACAAACATCAAAATAGGTGACTACAAAGTAGACGAAGTGAAGGAATTCTGCTATATGGGAAACAAAATAACACATTATGGTTGAAGGAAGGGTGACATAAAAAGCAGACTAGCACAGGCTAATAGTTCAATTCCTGGCCAAGAGCAGTTACCTAGTACTGAATATTAACCTTAATTCGAGGAAGAATTTTCTGAGAATGTAAGTTTGAAGCACAGCGTTGTGTGATGTGAATCATGGACTGTTAGAACTCTGGAAAATAAGAGAAGCAAACCGTGGTGCTGTAGCAAGAAGTTGAAAATTAGGTGAACTGAAAATGAGGATGTTCTCTGCAGAATCGCTACAGAAAGAATCATATGAAAAATACTGACAAGCAGAACAAACAGACCGATATAACATGTGAGGTGTAAGACAACAGAGAATAACTTTCATGACACTAGAGGGAGTGTAGAGGGTTAAACTGTAGGGGAAGACAAAGATTGGAATATATCCAATACATAACTGATGAGATTAGGATACAAGTGATATTCTTCACCTTAGAGGTTGGCTCAGGACAGGAATGGCAGGCTGCATCAAAGTATTCAGAAGACCAATTACTAAAAAATTCAGATCTAGTAGGCTTCTCTACCATGGATAGTGTTGTTCTAGAATGTACTGCAACAAGCAAGTTCCAGGGATGTGAGCATCTCCACCTGAATGAACACTTAATGGAAGTGGATGACTGAAGCACACTTGGTCATTGTATTTGAAATGCAGAGTATACCCAGGTACATCTGCACCCTTGGTTTTTGTGCATGAAGTTTGAATAAAATACTCTGTAATACAAAGAAACAAATCATTCTGGCATAAGGTTTAGAGAATCAAAGACAGGGTGCATTACAAGAATTGGAAGCTGAATTAAACAATCTTGCATGGGACATTATTGGACTTCATATATATTCAGACAAATGGTGATAAGATATAGTTACATTTAGTGCACTCTGTCTGTTACATCAGGATTCAGAAGTAGATTTAACTGCTTTGTAAGAAAATTCAAAATCAGAATATGGATATCAAAGGAATCTAAAATAGAATAAAAATAATGGCTTCAGAAATAAATGGAATGACAATATTACAAGTTTATGCCCCAATATCATCGTATCATATTGAAAATGAAATAAACATTTTGCGAAGAATGCTGTTCAACAGAAGGAATCACATGACAGAATCAAAATCTGTGATTTTAGTGCAAGAGCAGAAACAAAGTTACAAAACCATTAATATTTAGAAAATTTGGTCTTTAGCATCAAAGGTGTTCTGAGGTTCCTGAGAAGAAGAAAATCCCAAATATTTTAAAAACATAATTTATTTACACAACCAAATACAATAGACATGGGAAAAAAAGACCAATAAGAAGTAATGAAGGAAAAGAACCAATCAAACAATTAAGTTATTGTGTAATATGTGCCATTTTCAAACTTCTGGATCTTTAATGACCAACATGTGTTAACAGAATGATTGAATTTAGACAATTTGCGGAGTTAAGTTCACCAACAGCAAAGTAGCAAAAGTGTAAAAGGCCCTACAGAATGAAGACATTACACATTTAAAGATGAGAACTACTTTTTTGCATAATGTAAGTTGTATCTTAAGTTCCAGGAAACATAAAAGGATACGGAATTTTACAGTGATTATAATAGTGTATAAAGAAGAGAATAGAAACAAAGATGATGTAACTTACCAAACGAAAGCGTTGGTATGTTGATAGACACACACACACACACACACACACACACACACACACACACACACACACACACCCATCTGAACATATACAGACACAAGACACATGACACATACGTCTGCTTGTGTCTGTATATGTGCGGATGGATATATGTGTGCGTGTGTGCGCGTGAGTGTGTACCTGTCCCTTTTTCCCCTTAAGGTAAGTCTTTCCGCTCCCAGGATTGGAATGACTCCTTACCCTCTCCCTTAAAACCCACATCCTTTCGTCTTTCCCTCTCCTTCCCTCTCTCCTGATGAAGCAACCGTGGGTTGCAAAAGCTTGAATTTTGCGTGTGTGTTTGTGTCTGTGTGTTTCAACATACCAACACTTTCGTTTGGTAAGTTACATCATCTTTGTTTTTAGATATATTTTCCCCACATGGAATGTTTCCCTCTATTATAGTTTACCCAATAAAACAGAAATGCTAATGATAAAGCATAAGAATGAAAATGTTTCTGAGATATTGTCAGTTTTCTGGTAGAAAAGTAAATTTGCAAACTCAAAGAAAAAAAGATATAAGAGACAACCATTGCAAAAACAAAGGGGAAGAAAAGAAATTTAGGCCTTAGCATCATGCCAATACCAATGCCATTAGAGATGAAACACAAGCTCAAACTGGGTATGCATAGGGCAGAAAACTGATGGTGGACTATGAAAAGGAGTCATTCCAGCTACATCTACATTTATAATCTGGAAGTCCCTTTATAAGTGACTCAAAAATTTTAATATTAACGTCGACAAGAAGCAAAATTCATTTGTTAGCGTAGTTGGAGGAACTTCTCCATGATGCCCTTGTTCTGATTAAGCCCTTGATGAAATTTGCAGTTCTTCAAATTTTGTTCATTTTTTGGTTTAATGCTACCAGCAGAGGGCCACAAAGAGATAAGTAATTCTCGAGCAGAAAATCCCAGAAAATTTACTGGGAACTTAAACTGGAATGGCCAGATGGGGGATATGAATTGTGCTCACTTAAACACAAGTTCTAAAGTCTTAACTACTGCATCACTTCTGTTGGTGAGATGATGATAACTGACAGCAGATGCACTGGACTTTAGGTTGCAGAGCTATTTATGCAAAGTTTTTAAAGCATGAAATTTACACACAGTGTTAGTAGATTTCAAATTCATGTTATCCAGATACAGAAACACATTGATTCCCTTCCTGGCTACTGCTCACCTTTCTAGGCTTCTTATCCTTCTGTAATATATTCTTTCTCTCATAATGAAACATCATCATCTTGACCTCATATTGTAAGGAGAAAAAAAGCACACATGCAAGATGCCTACCCGAGCAATCGATTCCGTGCGAAGATGGGGCCATAATTCTGATAATATTCTTTTATGAACTCCTGAATGTATAGCTTTTAAACATTGATGTACTTGAATTGTCACTTGATCCGCCCTGCACCAGTTGTTGTCTAATGCCTGAGTGTGAAGTATATTGTAGAGTAGAGTGCCAACAAGAGCACTCCTATTTGTGGGATGTTGAAGGTCAGGGAAGAAGAGGAGAGGGAGAAGGCAAATCTGGCCAACATGTTTTGAAATCATCTTTGTGAACACACGTAGATTTTATGTGAAAAATGGGTAAATAGTATGAGGCTGTATATAATATCAACCTCAGGCATATACATGTTCAATAATATTTTAACATTATTCCTGTATTGCTATTCTGCAGCTGTATAAGCACCTCAAAATCAAAACTAATAAAGCTAAATATCCTAAGTTTACAATTTAATTGTGTCTAGGGATACCTCCTCTCCCACAAATGTATGCTTTTATAGTGTCAGCTTTACATTCCAGGGAAAGTAATGCATTTCAGTGATTTTCATTCCTGAATAGCGCTACACTGTTTCTCCAGTGACAATCACAATGTAAAACTGTACAGTATTTTGCACTTGGGCAGTAAGTGACTGGATTGAGATAAAGGGAATGGCAAACAACCAGTGCATGCATATATTTTTAAGCTTTATATTCAGAAGGCCATAACTGTGTGTAACAAGAGTTATGGCCCAAATTTTCAGTCTGAAACATTGCTGGGCTAATATATTGCAGAGTATAGCATCACCAGCAATAACAGAATGTCTGTTCAAACAGTTGAAGGAGAAGTTACAGATATAATCAGATCACTGAAAAACAAAGACACAGGGGGCAAAGATAGAATATCTGCAAAAGTAATCATACTGCTCACAGTATCTAGCGAAGCCTTAGACATTCCTGGTAAAATTGGTGACAGAGAAGGAACTGTTCCCAATATGTCTGCAAAACAGTAAAGCAGTGCCGGTTCATAACAGTGGTGAAAAAGGGAATTCTGCAAACTGCAGTTACACTCGCATCATTAAAAAATTGCGGAAACAGTTATTGAAAACAGAGTTACGAAATTCATAGAAAAACAAAACATCCTGCATGAAATACAGCATGGATTTAGAAAAGAGAAGTCTATAAAAACAGCAGCAACAAGTTTCATGACACATGTAATCAGAGCTTTGGAAAAACAGAAGAAAGTCTGTAGCATAGTTCTTGATATTTCTTCTAAGAGTATGTATGCCATACTACTCTCTTAGATAAACTGCATAGATGTAGCATCAGGAGGAATGCAACCAGTTTAATAAAATCATTTTTAGAAAACAGAGAACAAGTTTAGAGTTAAGATAAAAGATAAACATTGTGGCAGAAACCTTTTCCTCTGATTGTGATGTGGTAATGTATGGAGAAGCACAAGGCTCAATAATTGGTCCACTGATGTCTGCATTGTACGCGAAAGACCTGGCAGCATCAGAAAATGAAAATGTAATCATGTATGAGGATGTTATATCCCCCACTGTAGTAGTGCAATAGAACTATCACAGAGATAAAAAGCGCGGATGAGTATATAAGTGAAAACAACATATTCACAGATGAAATGAAAACAGCCAACATGGGAATACTTGCAATATCTACACGGGAATACTTGCAATAACAACAACAACAACTGAAGAGAAGCTAAATATAAGACTTCTTAGGGGCACATTGTTAACAGAAATTCACGGTAGGGGGGTTGAAAATAGATTTACGATTTGGGAAACATTTGCTCAAAAATAAGCAGCAGTGTAATTGTTATGAAGAAAACATCCCATACAGTGGTTGCAGATACATTGTTAAAGATGTACTGTGGACTAATTCATCCACATTTGCCGTTCTCAATAACAGACAAATGTGTGTATGAGCAGACTGCTAAAGCTGCTGCAACAACAACAAAGAATCAGTTGCATTTGAAGTCTATCACCAAGAGTGCCATGTAAATTCAAATTCAAAGAGTATAATATTTTGACAGTATTCTCTCTGTGCTTATTTGAAACTATCATGTATCTCTAAATTGTATATCAAGGCTGAATAGAGAACCACACAATTACAGAACAAGAGTCAAAGACGACTCATACCGACATACCCAATGATCGAGACTCTTCTAGAGTAGGTTGTTGCTGTACAACAGACTACCACATAGTTTAAGAAATGTAGAAGCACTGATAGTTTTGTCAGGCATACTCTTGAGCAAGGTTATGTAGGAGAACCTCTGCAGAGGATGGAATTCTACATCTACATCTACGTCAAGAGTTTGAAAACCACTGTGAAGTGGCATGATAGAAAATATTTCCCATTGTACCACATGCTAAAGAGACTGTTTTAATATGTCAGCAAATTCCACTGTACACAATTCATTTACTAAAGCTTCACAAGCTCATTGGTGATATTGGCATTAGCCTTTTAGACTCTTCACTAAATTGTTTACTTTGTTCCACAATGATTGTTTATGAAAATCTCCAATCTAAATCTACATCTGTACTTTGCAAACTACTTATGGTATATGATGGAAGATATTTATGGATGTTTCTCGTACCATCCATGTTACATTAATGCAATTGTGAATTTTTGGGAAGCACAGACTGTTGGTGAATTAGTGCATGAGCTCTAATTTATCTGGTTTTTTTGAGGCACATGCTGGAGCCATTAGTATATTGCCCGAATCTGTTTGGAATGGGAGCTGTCGGCGTTTGAACAGTAAACTGCTCTGCAATGTGGAGCGGCTGGCTTGAAGTGTCTGCCACTGGAGTTTATTGAGCATCTCCATTATGCTGTCACGTTCACTAAGTGAACCCATTACGAAATGCAACAGTTGTCACAGGATTAATTACATTTCATTAAGATTCTTCCAATGAATTCTAGAGCTAGCAGCTGTTTTTACCACTAGTTTTACGTGGCCATTCCACTTTGTCCTCACGGTTACTCCCAGGTTTTTACTGTTTAGAGTGATTTATCAGAAACAGTGTAAGCTAGCATTAATAGATCTCTTCGTATATTTATGCACAGTGCGTTACATAAATTTATGCTCTAGATAAACCACCGGCCGCTGCGCCAATCTTGGACAATTTGCAGATGTTCCTGCATTTCGCTACAGTCTTCTAGCATTGCAAAGTTCCTACAGATTACAGCATCATTGTAAACAGTAACGTCGCTACAATACTCCGTTGGGGTATTCCCCAAATTTTTTATCTTACGTCTGTTGACTTCGTCCTGTTAAGCGCAACTTACTGATTTCAGTCTGCAAGAAAGCCCTAAACGTGATAAAAATTCTGGCCTGATACTATAAGTTAAGTTCTTATTTTGTCCACAGACGACAGTGCAGGACTGGATTTCCGAAAGTCAAAGGAACACAGCATCAGCATAGACGTCATTGTCTGCGGCGCTTTGAATTTCGTGGGCGAGGAAAGAGAATTGAGTTTCTGAAGACCTCTTTTCGTGAAATCCACATTATTGTAGAATACTTAAAACTTATTATCCAAAATGGCACAATAGAGCGGAGTAAGTTCTCTCGCATAATCTATACAGAATTTTATAGTTATCTCACCGATCGAAATGCCTTTCCACTTCTGAGGCCTTTTAGCTGACGTCCTATTCCGCGATCTCTTATCCAAGAATACGCCAATCCAGCGTTTGTTCGACGACTGAAAGGAAAAAGCATATTACGCTCTTCCGCGGTGAAACAATTGCGGAAGTCAGAATTCAGTATTCTGACCTTGTCTCTGTCATCTACCGTTTCGGTCTATCGATTGTTTCAATTCGCTTAATGTCTTTTCGCAAGACCAAATTACGTCTGAAGTGCATACTGCTCCAGCGGCTCGTCCTGCGCCACGAAAGCATCCAATAAAAACATTTCTTCAAGTGGCAGACAGCCGACGTGCTCAACGCACCAACAGAAAATCTTAACTGGGCCAGCTGACGTTGAAAGATTAGAAAATCAGAGGAGTCTGTTTGTTGAAAGATTTATTGGAGTTTTCTGGGAAGACATGTTGAGACAAGATCCCATTGCATTCATTGTCGAGATTCCCTCCCCCTCTTCATGTTCAGTAGTTTGAGATGCCACTATTCTGTAGACCCAGAAGATAATCCGCAGAGCTGTTTGCAGGAAGAAATCTGAACAAAACAGACAAACGACCCTTTCATGAAACAAATATTATTTGCTGTAAGGTTACTAGCTACTGTGCCACATATTTCTAATTTCGTATTGTGAAATTACTAATTGCCTAATAGGTTAACTTGAGCACCTTCATAATTTTGTCGATGACTAAACTATATGAAATTCATCTGACCTGCAATTAATAGCAACACATTTACCTTGTGCGCCCCCCCACCCCCCCCCCCCACCTCTCTCTCTCTTTTTCTCTGCTTTTCATGTAATGCTTCAGTTGGTAAATGTCTTCTAGGATACGAAATAAACACCTATCGCTTTTCTTACACGGTACGATAAAAACAAGCTATAGTTCCTTGTCATGAGACATGCCTTACCATTTCCTCTTTTTTTTCAGTAAAGCCACATGCCTTGTTAGACATTTTTAACTGCTTGCTTTAGCACGCCAATTATAGTACATCGACAGTAGTCTTATTTCTGTATTCGTTCACTTTCCAATGCATTTTGCCCAACTTTGTTTTTTAATTCCACCAGTCAACGTTTCCCTGGAACAAGAGGACATTGCATTTCGTTTGTCATAGCAGATATAAAGAGGACGACGATCATGTTCACAGGCCTCAGACTTACGATGCAATGATTTGCAAGTCATTGTTCGAGCATGTCAAGAACTGCATTTTCGAACGGAACAAGTTTTTGACCGCGCCTGGGTCGTTGCTTGGAGGATGCTTGGAAGCATTTGGTTGCGGTTTCCTACAGGAAGTGGAGTCTAGCCTCCTCTCAGAATTCTAACATTAAACTCAACGCAAGGAACAAGCAGCTGGCGGCGGCAGCTTCTGCAGATGTGCGTAGTCTCATTAGTCGGCTAGAGGAATTCTGCCATGTACACCTGTACTCTGTTATTGTAGCAAAATTGCGTGGCAGAGTGTACTTCTTATTGCAGAGGATAAGTAGTTTTTATTCGATCCATTCTGTAGCCAGAAATGTGGCTACTTGCATGCTCAGCCGTTCGTAGTTTTCACTCCAACTTTCCTACATGAGCGATATATGTTCATCATCGTCCACCTACTGCAGGCTTAAATATAAACAGTACTACATCCTGGAACTTCCTCGCAAATTAAAACTGTGCGCTTGACCGAGACTCGAATTCGAGTCCTTTATCTTTATCTTTGTCTTTACCTTTACCTATACCTTTACTCTAGTAAGGAAAGGGGTGTGGGGGGAGACATGATTCGTGGTGCAGACCTGTATCAGGATAGTTTGTTCAATAAGGAGGCGGCCGAGTAACTGTCCTGTCCTTGTCAAACTAGACCTGCACATACGTCAATGTTCGTATGTACGAATTATGGTTTTTTTCTGAAACTGTGGTACTGTCATATCCTTTTGAAAGTGTTCCAAGGATGAATACTTTTTCTTCTTCTTCTTCTTCTTCTTCTTCTACCGAAATGTTGTGTAACAGAAGTAAATTGCAGGTAATACTGGCAGGTAGAGTAAGTAATAAAGAGACACTGAACCGAACTGTGGAAAAGAGAGCTTCCCGGCATAACTTGATTAAAGGTAGGGCCAGGATGACACAAAAGATTCTGCTGTATCAACGAATAGTCAGTTTGGTAATAGTATGAAGTGCAAAAATTATAGTGGGAGGAGACCAAGGCTTCAGTGCTGAATAAATGGATGCAGACGCCGAAAATGTAAGAGTTGGATAAGAGACACTAACGTGGAGACCTGCATCAAACCATTTTTTGGACAGAAGAAGAAGAAGAAGAAGAAGAAGAAGAAGAAGAAGAAGACGATGATGAAAACAATCACCACGTCACCTGAGAAAAATGTGCTACTACGAATGTTTCCCAATAGAGGTACAAAATTAATAATTACGGCGAAATAGAAAGGGAGCAGAAAGTGTGCTGAAGTGATGGCCATAGCAGTGGAGAACGGGAGAACGGCGTGAAAGTGAAATTTAGAGGGATTGAAAATCGCCGCCCAGGCAGTGGTCGGTTGCGTGCCTTGCGGAGGCCAGCGAAGCAGATCGGCGCTTCCTGAGGGCACCGGTCAGCGACTTGCTGCCCGCACGGCCGCAGCCGCCGCCTTGGACCGGCCGTACCCATCCGCCGCTCTCATCAAAGAGGCCTGTAGCTCGAAAATATCCGAGCTTAAGGCTCTTCCCAATGGGAAAGAGAGGCTAATCCAAAGAATACTATCTTCAGAAGTCAATCTGATAACGACAGAATACTGCCGAAAACGAAATGAAACAAGCTTTGTGGAATTATAGCACATAGTGATTGGAAAAACAAAAGTTTTATCACTGTGGTCTTCAATCAAAAGGCCGGTTTGATGCAGCTCTCGACGCTTGTCTGTAGTCTGCAAACTACTTCATCTCTGCATAGCTACTACAACCCACATGCATTTGAACTTGCTTATTGTGGTGGAGCATAAGCAAACTTCCTTCTGTTACCAGACTGACTATTCTCTGATGCCTCAGGAAGAATCCTATCAACCACCCGGTTATTTCATTCAAGTTATGCAATAAATTTCTTTTCTGCCCAATTCGATAACATTCCTCTTCATTAGTTACTCCATAAACTCATGTAATCTCGTTTAAATATTTCCTGACACGTCTATATTCGTTTCCTTGTTGTAGTCAAACTGCATTTTATATCCCCTCTACTTCCACCTCCATCAGTTATTTTGCTGCCCAAACAGTAAAACTCGTCTATGACCTATAGTGTCCCGTTTCCTTATCTAAGTCCCTCAGTAACACCTGATTTAATTTTACTACGTTTTTCTACTCTTGTTTTACGTTTGTTGATGGGGATTTAATAACATCTTTTCACGGCCGCATCCATTCTGTCCAACAGCTCTTCCAAGCCATTATCCCCTGACAAAGTTACAACAACATCAGCAAACCTTAATGTTTTAATTTTTCTCCGTTTCTAAATTTTTCCTTTGTTTCCTCTCCTGCTTGTTCAAAGTATAAATTTAATAACTTCGGAGATATAACACAACCCCCTTTTCACTCCTTTCTTAAGTATTGCCTTTGTTTCATGTCCTTCGACTATCAGAATTGCATCTAGGAACTGTACGCGTTTTTGATAACCTTTCGCTCCCTGTATTCTCTCCGTGCTACCATCAGAATTTCAGGGAATGCATTCAGTCAATAGTTTCAAAAGCTTTGTGTAAATCTAAAAGTGTCGAAACATAGATGTGTGGTTTTGCAGTATCTTCAAAGAAAGTCTTAAGGTCAGCGTGGTTGCAAGAGCTCCTCACGGCCTTTGCCTTCATCCGTCCTCAGTTAGCGAAATGGAGAACGGTTCAGTCATTCCACGAGGTAAAGTAAAATGGTTCTGACCTATCAAGGAAGATTCGAGGATGCAAAAGCTATTAGGGTTAAACGTTTAGGCCAAGTTGCCATGAATAAAGCAGAAACAGAAAAGCCGTTGGACTCAGACGACCAAGGATATGGGCTATGGTATTATTTAATAAATAACTCAGATTTCGCCTACGTAATGTAGGGGAACCGAGGAAAAATCACTCCCCATTATTAGATGGGGAGCGATCCCGGTCCTATGGTGGCGGATGCTCGCACGTGTGAATATTACCGTATCCTGATTTTAATAAGTCGTAGTTATAAAATACCGACACGAATTATTTATACACATACAGGAAGACTGGTAGAAGCGAGCACGGGGAAGATGCGATACGATCCTAGATGTCACCGTTTCCACTGATTATTCGCCCATCATTTCCGCAAACAATAACTACACCAAAACAAAGTAGCCAGTCTGTTGATGGAGTGATGTGGCGTACGGCAATCTGTATTACACTAGCGAACTCGACAGTGTTTCACAGCTGTAAATATGTACGGAAACTGAATGTACGCCCTATCTCTTTCTCCTCTTACCCCTCGCTGTCTACTTCCTATTCCCTTCTCTCCTCCTCCTCTTCCTCCCACTCCATCCCTCCCCGTCTCTCTGTTCAATTCCTTCCCGCCCCCCCCACCCCCTTCTCTCTCCTTCTCTCTCTCTCTCTCTCTCTCTCTCTCCCTCTGCCTCTCCCTCCACCCCTCTCTACTTGAACCTAGTTTGTCGTTGTTGGAAACTATACTTCGATTGGGAATTGAAAGTCCGCAGCTCGTGGTCGTGCGGTAGCGTTCTCACTTCCCGTTCCCGGGTTCTATTCCCGGCAGGGTCAGGGATTTTCTCTGCCTCGTGATGACTGGGTGTTGTGTGATGTCCTTAGGGTAGTTAGGTTTAAATAGTTCTAAGTTCTAGGGGACTGATGACCACAGATGTTAAGTCCCATAGTGCTCAGAGTCATTTGAACCATTTTTTTTGGGAATTGAAATGGCCGGCCGGTCTGACCGAGCGGTTCTAGGCGCTTCGGTCTGGAACTACGAAACCGCTACGGTCGCAGGTTCGAATCCTGCCTAGGGCATGGATGTGTGTGATGTCCTTAGGTTAGTAAGGTTTTAGTAGTTCTACGTTCTAGGGGACTGATGACCTCGTATGTTGAGTCTCATAGTGCTCAGAGCCATTTGAACCATTTTGGAAGTGTAGTCGTTTAAAATGAATGAGTGAGGACAATAGATTCATCGACAGTATTTCGCATTGTTTTCATCTGCGGACCTGTAGATTTACAGAGTTTCGGAATATTCTGATTCCCTTGTAGTGTTCTAATCATAAGCCATAAATACAAGTTTACTGTTTTCATTTAAAACACTGCGAGAAAGAAAACAAAATAGCACATTTTTTGCACACAGTTTTTGTTTAAAATTGCATGTAAACAAACAGAATATGTTTGGGACGTAAACCCGGTCCGATGTTGGAAATAACGAAATAATTGACTTGTCGGACCATAAGACGTGTTTCTACTGATCAGCCGTCCAGGATTTATGCTCCTAATACCGTGTTTTATGCTTATTTGCGTTGCTTGTCGTTAAGAATGGTTTCGGCATAGCAGCTTGTCCATGAATATTCGCTTTATGGAGTTCTCGGCGGACAGTGTCGATAGATAAGGGGTCTCGAAGGTGGCTATTGAGGTCTGCAGTCACTTTACCGGTCGTAGTTTGGTGATGCTTTGATGCAATTCGTGTTAACGTACGACGACCTCTGTCATTTAGCTTCGAATTGCGCCCACTATTACGTTTACCAGAGATCTCTTTCCATGTTTTGTGTAGGCTGTCATGACTTGAAATTGTTGCTCTTGAAACGTTCAATAAGCTGGTTGTCTTGGTTACTGATGCTCCAACTAATCAGGCCCCCACAATTTGCCCTCTTTGGAAATCTGTTAGGTCTTTCATTGCACGTCGACCTCGGCCTCTGAATGCAGATACGAAGTGTGCACTACTCGTAAACAACCTGCACTGATGCCTTGTCCGTACTGAACACGGACAGTCCAGCGCGACATATGCCTTGCCTGAGTTGTTGAGCGTCAAAAACAACCATACCATTACTACCTTTTTTCACATTATTTTGTCTGTCCTCTATATATCCGAATGTTTATTAAAGCTTCGGGTAAAAATTACAAGTTAATCGGTCATGAACTACTCGATATTTCTGGAAACAATGTCACCCCTTTACATTCAGGGTGTTCGGAAACTACCGTTACAGACTTCTAGGACTTATAGAGGGGAGTGAGTACGTAATATTTTGATAGGAACCTTGTCCGGACATTTCATCCAACGACGCTACAGAGTGTAGAAATTAGAGGCGGTGGCGTGTATATGCTGATTCCGTGACGATGATACAAACTTTCTAGGATGATGAAGAAGGATTAATGTATCCAATTGAGGTAAGAGCCCCTAAACCCGAAACGAACGAATCGAAAGTTACAAGTGAAAACCATTCTGATACATCCGACGGTGGAATACATGTACTGGTATTGTTATTGCTGAGATTGTACGGTAGGCAACTTTCAGAGGTTGTTTGTATGGAGGGAAACAAGAAAAAAGTGTGCAGTAAACATGGGCTCTAAAATGTGTACCTTGAGAGCTGTGAGCACTTGTTCGATAGAGGAGTTGCGTTTTGCAGTAGCGAAGATGAACAAGTGGTCATGGCTTCTCGGGGACACATTTTAAAGTCCAAGTTTACTGGACATTTTTTCTTTGTATCGGTCCATATTACCACCTTTGAAAACTGCCTGCCCTACAGTTTCAGCAACGACAGTATCAGTACACATATTCCTCTGGCAGAGGTATCAGAACGGTTGTGTGTTGTTGTTGTTGTTGTTGTGGTCTTCAGTCCTGAGACTGGTTTGATGCAGCTGTCCATGCTACCCTATCCTGTGCAAGTTTCTTCATCTCCCAGTACTTACTGCAACCTACATCCTTCTGAATCTGCGTAGTGTATTCATCTCTTGGTCTCCATCTACGATTTTTACCCTCCACGCTGCCCTCCAATTCTAAATTTGTGATCCCTTGATGCCTCAGAACATGACCTACTAACCGATCCCTTCTTTTTGTCAAGTTGTGCCACAAACCCCTCTTCTCCCCAATTCTATTCAATACTTCATCATTAGTTATGTGATCTACCCATCTAATCTTCAGCATTCTTCTGTAGCACCACATTTCGAAAGCTTCTATTCTCTTCTTGTCCAAACTATTTATCGTCCATGTTTCACTTCCGTACATGGCTACACTCCATACAAATACTTTCAGAAATGACTTCCTGACACTTAAATCTATACTCGATGTTAACAAATTTCTCTTCTTCAGAAACGCTTTCCTTGCCATTGCCAGTCTACATTTTATATCTTCTCTACTTCGACCATTATCAGTTATTTTGCTCCCCAAATAGCAAAACTCATTTACTACTTTAAGCGTCTCATTTCCTAATCTAATTCCCTCAGCATCACCCGACTTAATTCGACTACATTCCATTATCCTCATTTTGCTTTTGTTGATGTTCATCTTATATCCTCCTAGACACTGTCCATCCCGTTCAGCTGCTCTTCCAAGTCTTTTGCTGTCTCTGATAGAATTACAATGTCATCGGCGAACCTCAAAGTTTTTATTTCTTCTCCATGGATTTTAATACCTACTCCGAATTTTTCTTTTGTTTCCTTTGCTGCTTGCTCAATATACAAATTGAATAACATCGGGGAGAGGCTACAACCCTGTCTCACTCCTTTCCCAACCACTGCTTCCTTTCATGTCCCTCGACTCTTATGGCTGCCATCTGGTTTCTGTACAATTTGTAAATAGCCTTTCGCTCCCTGTATTTTACCCCTGCCACCTTCGGAATTTGAAAGAGAGTATTCCAGTCAACATTGTCAAAAGCTTTCTCTAAGTCTACAAATGCTAGAAACGTAAGTTTGCCTTTCCTTAATCTAGCTTCTAAGATAAGTCGTAGGGTCAGTATTGCCTCACGTGTTCCAATATTTCTTCGGAATCCAAACTCATCTTCCCCGAGGTCGGCTTCTACCAGTTTTTCCATTCGTCTGTAATGAATTCGCGTTAGTATTTTGCGTCCGTGACTTATTAAACTGACTGTTCGGTAATTTTCACATCTGTCAACACCTGCTTTCTTTGGGATTGGAATTATTATATTCTTCTTGAAGTCTGAGGGTATTTCGCCTGTCTCATACATCTTGCTCACCAGATGGTAGAGTTTTGCCAGGACTGGCTCTTCCAAGGCCGTCAGTAGTTCCACTGGAATGTTGTGTACTCCGGGGGCCTTGTTTCGACTCAGGTCTTTCAGTGCTCTGTCAAACCCTTCACGCAGTATCGCATCTCCCATTTCATCTTCATCTGCATCCTCTTCCATTTCCATAATATTGTCCTCAAGTACATCGCCCTTGTATAGACCCTCTATATACTCCTTCCACCATTCTGCTTTCCCTTCTTTGCTTAGAACTGGGTTTCCATCTGAGCTCTTGATATTCATACAAGTGGTTCTCTTTTCTCCAAAGGTCTCTTTAATTTTCCTGTAGGCAGTATCTATCTTACCCCTAGTGAGATAAGCCTCTACATCCTTACATTTGTCCTCTAGCCATCCCTGCTTAACTATTTTGCAATTCCTGTCGATCTCATTTTTGAGACGTTTGTATTCCTTTTTGCCTGCTTCATTTATTGCATTTATATATTTTCTCCTTTCATCAATTAAATTTAATATTTTCTCTGTTTCCCAAGGATTTCTACTAGCCCTCGTCTTTTTACCCACTTGATCCTCTGCTGCCTTCACTACTTCATCCCTCAGAGCTACCCATTCTTCTTCTACTGTACTTCTTTCCCCCATTCCTGTCAATTGTTCCCTTATGCTCTCCCTGAAACTCTGTACAACCTCTGGTTCTTTCAGTTTATCCAGGTCCCATCTCCTTAAATTCCCACCTATTTGCGGTTTCTTCAGTTTTAATCTACAGTTCATAACCAATAGATTGTGGTCAGAGTCCACATCTACCCCTGGAAATGTCTTACAATTTAAAACATGCTACCTAAATCTCTGTCTCACCGTTATATAATCTATCTGATACCTTTTAGTGTCTCCAGGATTCTTCCATGTATGCAACTTTCTTTCATGATTCTTGAACCAAGTGTTAGCTATGATTAAGTTATGCTCTGTGCAAAACTCTACCAGGCGGCTTCCTCTTTCATTTCTTAGCCCCAATCCATATTCACCTACTATGTTTCCTTCTCTCCCTTTTCCTACTCTCGACACCCATGACTGTTAAATTTTCGCCTCCCTTCACTACCTGAATAATTTTTCTATCTCATCATACATTTCATCGATTTCTTCATCATCTGCAGAGCTAGTTGGCATATAAACTTGTACTACTGTAGTAGGCGTGGGCTTCGTATCTGTCTTGGCCACAATAATGCGTTCACTATGCTGTTTGTAGTAGCTTACCCGCACTCCTATTTTTTATTCATTATTAAACCTACTCATCATTACCCCTATTTGATTTTGTATTTATAACCCTGTATTCACCTGTCGGTTATAGCTTATAGTTTTAGACTCGTTCGTTTAGCGTTACAAGGACTCGATCATCCTAGAAAATTTGTAATATTATCATGGAATGGCCTTGTATATACATTTTATAGGCGCCGGCGTCTATATCATTGACGTTTTTTAGCGTCTTTGGATGAATTTTCCGAAGACTGGTTCTGTTCAAAATATTCTGTAGTCTCTACTAGTCTTATAAGTTTTTAACGGGAATTTCCGAACACCCTATGTATTTGTGTATTGTATATAATAAAAACCACCATTTGTTTAATTCCTATTGTTTGAGTATTGTGTAAAAATTTGAAGTAAATCGGTAACAACTTTTTGAGATTTTTGGTAACACTGTTAAACCACGTATTGTCTTTATATACTCGTGTTAATATAGATATTTTTTTTAACGCCGAGGGGCAACTGCCAATCCCCGCGCCAAGTATCGGTCCTCTGCAAATATTCGTGCCTTTCACTCAACATTTATAGCGTTGCGACTTTTCTTCATGCGCCGGCTGGGGTGGCCAGGCGGTTCTAGGCGCTACAGTCCGGAACCGGGCGACCGCTACGGTCGCAGGTTCGAATCCTGCCTCGGGCGTGGGTGTGTGTGCTGTTCTTAGGTTAGTTAGGTTTAAGTAGTTCTAAGTTCTAGGGGACTGATGACCTTGGAAGTTGGGTCCCATAGTGCTCAGAGCCATATTTTTTTTCTTCTTCTTTTTCTGCTTCATGCAACGACATCTGAGAACAGTCCCCATTAACCTTCCGACATTATCCGCTCATCATTTGCGTGCGGGGGGCAGTCGTAAAGTATTTTTTTATATTTTTCAGATACGTTTATAGAGTCTAGCCCCATTAAAATCGCTGCGCAACGATACAGTAGCACGCCGTTACAGAAATTAAACCTAAATTGCCCAACCCATTAATGAAGTAGGGTTACGTAGGCAATTCGGTGTTGGCAGAAGCAGAGTTGATGCAGTTGAGTCATGTCAATCCAGAAGACTGTAGAGCTCACCTGGATTAGCCTGGCGCAGCTGCAATATTTTCGATGCTGCGGTAAACGAATTGTGCGCCGTTTTGTTCAGGCTCCTTTAGCGGTGTGTTAAGGTGCAGTGGCGGGATTTCAGTGTCCACCAGAACTGCAGAAATGTGCTTCATAAAAACAAAACAAACAAAAAAATTAATTGCCTGTTTTTTGAGGCTATAGTCAATACTTGAACTGCTCTTTGTGAACCGTAGTGGGGTACGCCCGAAATTACTTGCGCGTCTGATTTCTTTCGGTCAAGAATGGCATACTGTGTTCTGCGTGTTAAGAACTCTTTAGTTCACTCACAAAGCTGGCCTGATATTCCTCACGCTCGTATTTTGTTTGGCGGGAAATGTATCGAACATCTTCCGAAGGTCAAGGAACACGGCTGCACCGTGTGCGATGGCCTCAACTGGTTGTCGTGGACGAGCATAGCGATCTGGGCTGGTGGGTTGCGGAATTCTTATTGATTCCTACAGAGGAGATTTTCGGTGTCCATAAATGTCGTAATAGGCAAAGGCGGCCAGCGCAACGTCCGTTAGTAATAGGCGTAGAGACGCGGCTGGATTCAGTTGTCAGTCCGTATCTCCGAACACGCAGGTGTGAAACTGCGCAGCCGTATAAATGGCGATCCCCCCCACTGCTCGGTCAGCAGCGCCGCCGCTGCCTTCTCCGCTTCTCCTCCCGGAGAGACTCCTAGGCTGCTCGTGGCCTCAGTCTGTGACGCGCCGAGGGCTGACCGCTGCCGCTGCCTCTGCCGCTGTAGCCGCGGCCGCCTACCGCCGCCCGCAAACCGGCGCCTCCTATCCGGTCAGTTGCTGATTCTCTCTGGCAGCTCTTGCAGATGTGTTCATGTCTCCTCTACAAAGCTGACCCTGCCTGCTAAGTCAAGAAAAAAACACGCGTTTTGTGGCTAGCGCCTTTCCGATTACCCGAATGTTGTTGTTGCTGTAGTGACCCGAATGTTGTTGTTGCTGTAGTGGTGGTGGTCTTTACGTTCATAATCAGATCGTATGCGCTAATAAAACTGTATTGTGGGATATTCATAGTTTCATTGGTGTACTACATTCGAAGAAATTTCAAAGTGGTGTAAATATGGGCAACTTGCTATAAATGTAAAATCGAACACTTCACAAAGTGACAAAATGTATCCTGTGACAAGGTTATCAGTGAGTCACAATTGGAATCGGTCAACTCCGACAAATATCTGGATGCAGCCATTTGTACATCTGTACTCTGCAAGCCACCTTGAGGTGTGTGGCGGTGGGTACTTTCTGCACCATTTCGCTCGCGACACACCTTTTCTTGTTTCAGACGCGAATGGTTTGCGGGATGAACGATTGCCTGTAAGTCCTCCGTTCGGGCTCGAATATAACTAATTTTATCTTAATGCTCTTTGTCGTGAGATATACGCAAGAGGAAGCAACATACTTGTTTACTTTTCTAGGAACGTACGCTCTCGAAACTCTACCAATAAAACACACTGTGATGGAGAACGCCTCTGTTGCAGCGTCTGCTACTGGAATTGATGAGCATCTCCGTGACGCTTTCGTGCGTACTAAAGGGACCTGTAACAAAACGCGCCGATTTTCTTTGGATCTTCTCCGTTTCCTGTGTCAGTCTTACTTGGTAAGGATTCCATGCTGACGACCAGTATTCTAGTATTGGTCGAATGAGTATTTTGTAAGCCGCTTCGTTTTTTGATGGATGGACTACATTTTCTGAGGATTCTTCCAATGAATCTCTGTCTGCGAACTCCCTTATTCGCGATTAATTTTATGTGCTCGTACGTTACAAATCGCTCCATACGCGAATTCCTAGATATTTTATGGAAGTAACTGCTTACAGTGATTTGTAATTATGTAATCTTACAATGAAGGGTCTCTATGTCTATGTATTCACAATTCGCAAAATGTTAAAAGTGTTCACATTGGGGTAAATTGTCACTCCCTGTGCCAACCGTCGACGCTCTGCAGCTCTTCCTGCATTTCGCTACAATTTTCTAACGTTGGAACTTCTCTGTATATAACAGCATTATCCGCGATAAACCTTATAGATTTTTCAACATTATCTACTGAGTCACTTACATATGTTGTGAAAAGTAATGGTCCCGTGAAGAGCTCCCCTGGGACACACCCTAAGTTACTTTTACGTCTGAGGGGACTTGCCTCAGTTCGGGATAACATGGTGTGTTTGTCTGCTAGGAACTCTTCAGTCCAGTCACACAGCTGCTCAGATAATTCGTGCGCTCGTATTTTGTTCAAGAGGCGGCTGTGCGCGTGTGTATCGAATGTCTTCGTAAAGTAAAGGAACGCAGCATCTATCTAGGCGCCTTTATATACCGCTTTCTTTGTCTCGTGGACGATCAGAGGCACATGGGTTTCACACTGTCATTGTTTTCCGAACCCGTGTTGGTTCCTACAGGGGAGATTTTCGGTCTCCAGAAATTTCATAATGTGCGAGCAAAAAACATGTTCCATAATTCGACAGGCCTATAGTTTTGTGCGTCTGTTTGTCGAGCCTTCATAAAAGCGGGAATCAGCTGTGGCATCTAGAATCGTAATGGCATTCCGTTAGGCCCAGTGGCCTTCCTCTGTTGAGGGATTTGTAGGCACATGCAGTGGAACAGTTACATAGGCTCAGTGGCAGATAAGACACATTTCGGTTTATTGGTAGGATACTAGGAAGATGTAATCAGTCTCTGAAGATAGGCGCCAGTTACGCCACGAAATTTCGACAACCAGTAATGAGCGAGAAATCTGGGACACCAGTCTCCTACGTACCGTTCCATCAGGGACCTCTGAGACAAGATTAGTCTAATTACAGAGCGCACAGAAGCATTTAAGCAATTATTCTTTCTGCGCCAAACTCTTGCTGCAATGTGATGTACCGTCTGCCACGCACTTCACAATGGTTTGCAGAGAGTGTATGTAGCTGTAGATATATGCTCACGTCGTCATTTTTTTTTTTTTACCCCTACAACTTTTCTCTGCAAAGTACTTGCAGAAAGAAAGTTGTTTTCCGTAGTTGCGCCGAAGGCACGGAAGGGAGACGAAAGTGTCAGTGTTGGTGGACACCTTTGTAAACGAGCACCGCGTGGTTGGGAGGTGCAATCTCGCATAAATTGTAAACTACTACTCGACCACAGTTTTATTGCTCTTGACCGCCTGTGGTCGTTATCGGAAACATGCGGTAACGATACAGTAAACAAGTACAGTTGTGACCAAGGAAACTGCATCGCACTGTGAATGCTTTCAGGACACTTGTGCATATAGTGTCAAGTGGTTCAACGTGTCCTCGTGAAATATCACGGGGGGGGGGGGGGGGGACCTCACGATAAGCCGACCGAATCGCTATCACTCCCAAGTGTGGTCGACTGATACTACAAGCTAGTTTCCAAACCATCATGTTAACAGGTTATATCTGTGTGACCAATAATTCAACATATATAGAAATTCGAAGTCAATAGTTTCTCATTGAAGTACGAAAAAAATAGACATGTAAAAGAAGGATCAACCAAAGCAAAGCAAGATCGACCATGTGCTGCCAGAAGGAGATATCACAAAAAGGGTGAAGAACGTAGTGTAGTGGATAATGTCTTTTACTATAATACTGACAATATAAAATAAATATGTTTCATATGTAAATTTTGTGTCGGTTCCCAGACAAGCTGTTCTGCAATATTACAAAAAAATAAAATTTTATGCGTCTTTATCAAGTGGTGGAGCCTAGGGAACTACTTGTAGCTATGATTTATTCTCTTCTTTTGGATGATTTATTCTCTTCTTTTGATTGACTGGAGTAGGTAGCGGTTTCTGGAACCCTCTGCATCAATGTTTGTAATGAGACTTTTGCTTCTGGCAAAACGTTATTGGTGTTGTATGTAATTACATGTGCCTGATCTTAAAGAATTCTCCCTGCAGCTGTGATGCATGAAGACTGTGGTGCTGTGCTATGTAGTAGGGAGATAACAGTGAGAACACCCGGAGTTTGCAAGTTGGCAGGGGACAGCCAACTAAGGTAGCCACCCCTTCGGAACAACGCGGTGGACTCGCCCAGCGTTCACGGCGAGAATGCGTTTCTGCGCCGGCACGACGTTATTTTGTGCGATATCAACTTCTCCCTCCCCCTTACCACGCCCTCCCGCCGCCCGTCGCAGCTTTCTGTTCCAGCAGCGTATGGTGGATGGGAAGAGGAACTGTGAGTAAGACTCCGTGTAAACTCGAACCGTCTTACTTTACCTTCTCGTTCTTTTCGTGAGATACATGTAGGAGGAGGCATTATCTTGGATGACCATTGTAGCATCTATGGCAGGAGCAGGATGAGCATCTCGCACTTATTAACCAAACCCGTTATGAAACATGCTGTTGTTCTTTTGGATCTTCTCTGTTTTCTCTATGAATCCTGCTTGGTAAGGGTCCCAGAATGAGGAGCAACACTAAAGTATCGGTCAAACGAGGTTCTGTAACTTAAATTTTTCGTGTATTATTATTTTTTTTTTAACGATTCTTCCACTGCATTTCAGATATGTTGTTGTTGTTGTTGTCTTCAGTCCTGAGACTGGTTTGATGCAGCTCTCCATGCTACTCTATCCTGTGCAAGCTTCTTCATCTCCCAGTACTTACTGAAACATATGTCCTTCTGAATCTGCTTAGTGTATTCATCTCTAGGTCTCCCTCTACGATTTTTACCCTCCACGCTGCCCTCCAATGCTAAATTTGTGATCCCTTGATGCCTCAGAACATGTCCTACCAAACGGTCCCTTCTTGTAGTCAAGTTGTGCCACAAACTCCTCTTCTCCCCAATTCTATTCAATACCTCCTCAATAGTTATGTGATCTACCCATCTAATCTTCAGCATTCTTCTGTAGCACCACATTTCGAAAGCTTCTATTCTCTTCTTGTCCAAACTATTTATCGCCCATGTTTCACTTCCATACATGGCTACACTCCATACAAATACTTTCAGAAACGACTTCCTGACACTTAAATCTATACTCGATGTTAACAAATTTCTCTTCTTCGGAAATGCTTTCGTTGCCATTGCCAGTCTACATTTTATATCCTCTCTACTTCGACCATCATCAGTTATTTTGCTCCCCAAATAGCAAAACTCCTTTACTACTTTAAGTGTCTCATTTATTAATCTAATTCCCTCAGCATCACCCGACTTAATTCGACTAAATTCCATTATCCTCATTTTGCTTTTGTTGATGTTCATCTTATATCCTCCTTTCAAGACACTGTCCATTCCGCTCAACTGCTCTTCCAAGTCCTTTGCTGTCTCTGACAGAATTACAATGTCATCGGCGAACCTCAACGTTTTTATTTCTTCTCCATGGAATTTAATGCCTACTCCGAATTTTTCTTTTGTTTCCTTTACTGCTTGCTCAATATACAGATTGAATAACATCGGGGAGAGGCTACAACCCTGTCTCACTCCCTTCCCAACCACTGCTTCCCTTTCATTTCAGATATAACACCTGCATTTACTAGACTTGTTTTATGTGCTCACAAAGCGCTGTGGTCCCATGGAATCCCTGTCAGATTCTATATAAAGTTTGCAGCTGAGTTAGCCCGTCTGGGTACTATAACGTATCTTAGAGCCCTCGAACAAAAAACGGTTCCCAGTAGTTGGAGGAAAGCATAGGTCACTCCTGTGTACAAGAATGACAGCAGATTCGATGTACAGAACTGTCATCCAATATCCTTGACACCCACTTGTTGTAGAAGAATCTTAGAATATATTCTGAGCTCAAAGATAACGAGGTATTTGAACTGAATGGCCTCCTCCATGCCAACGAACATGGATTCCGAAAATATCGTTAATGTGAATCGTAACACGCACTTTGTCCACATGACATTGAAAGCTTTGGATCAAGGCAGTCAGGCAGATGCAGTCTTTCTTGATTTCCGAAAGCATCTGACTTGGCACCACATTGACACTTATTGTCAAAAGTGCCATCATATGGGGTTTCAAGCAAAATTTGTGACTGGATTTCGTCCGCCAGCTTAGCTGAGTGTTTATGTGCTTGCCTACCATGCAGCAGGCCCGGGTTCGATTACCGGCCGAGTTGGAGATTTTCTCCGCTCATGGACTGGGTGTTGTGTTGTCCTCATCATCATTTCGTCCTCATCACTGGCATGCGAGTCGCCCAATGTGGTGTCGTCTGCAATAAGACTCGCAACTGGCGGCCGAACTTCCCCTGATGAGGCCTCCCAGCCGACAAGGCCGTACAATCGTTTCATTTTTTGTGTGACTGGATTGAAGATTGTTTGGTAGGTAGAACACAGTAAGTGATCTAGGATGGATAGTCATCGACAGTTGATTCAGGCTTACCCCAGGGAAGTGTATAGGAACTTGGGCTTTTTTTTCGCAGACAATATTAATATTAGGGTCCCCTCCCCTATTTCTCCAGTGGGGTAATTCCTGTCTGGGACGTCCACGTCACAGGGGTGGGCATCCTACACTTGAGTAGGCCGGAGTGATAGGATGGCTGAGTTCAGGTAGGGACCCAGTCCCGTGGGGTATAACACGGAACCCATGCGCAGGGTTACAGGTGAAGTCCTTAATGGCAGCGACTTCGGAACGGTGTAGATGGCAGATGAGGAAACCCTCCTTTCTGGGGATTTAATGAGAAGGGAACCACTGCCTTGTGGTGGAGGAGAAACTCCAAGGCTAAGGAAGATAACCCCAACAGAAAATCCTTTCTTGCTTTAGGCCTAGCAAGCCACTAGGAAAGTCTTCATAGCTTTAAAAACACAGACGGGCCTCGGAAAGAACCACTTAGGATTTGACCCCACTGCTTCTTCAAGTGCTGGTACGAATGATGGGAGACTTGATGATATTCGTCAGTACAAGAAGATGAAATCAAATGGACTAAAAAATAACGTAAATACTGGCACCCTTAATATATTAACCCTCAATGGAAAAATGGAAGAAATGACAGATATTCTAACAGAGAGATAGTTAGATACTTCGGGATTAAGTGAAACAAAGTGGAAGGGAAAAGTTGAGAAGAATTTGAGAGGAGGAGGAAAACTCTACTGGAGTGGGAATAACAGGTTTGGAAGAAATGGTGTGGCAGTGATGGTGAATAAGAATGTACAAAGCTGTATTGAAAGTGTGAGATATTTATCACACAGGATTATAATCTTAAACTCGAGATTCCAAAAAGAAACACTAAAAGTTATGCAGATTCATGCACCTCAAGTGGGATGTAGCAAAGAAGAGATGATGGACTTTTAAAATGAGTTAGAAAACCATATAGAGAGTGCTAATATAGTGATGGGAGATTTTAATGCACAGGTAAACAAAGACAGAAGGGGATTTGAGAAAGTGTTGGGATGTTTTGGATATGGAGGGCAGAAATGAAGAAGGGGAAAGACTCTTGGATTTGTGCCAGAGGAATGGAATAAAAATAGCAAACAGCTGGTTTATGAAGAGAAAGTCATGTTATCACCAGATACAGTTGGGATGGAAGAACCAAGAGTGTAATTGATTATATTCTAGTAGATAGGGAATGGGGGGAGAAAGTAACAAATGTGAAGGTAATTCCAAGTGTGAGTGCAGATGGAGACCATAGATTACTGGTGGGACAATGGAAAATGAAAGTGTGTGAAAAATAGAAAACAAAAGAAAGTGATGAGGATACGGGATTGGAAACTGAAAGTGCTAAGAAGTATAGGGAATTAATCACACAAGAATTTCCAAAAGAAGTTTTCTGTGATGTAGAAAAAGAATGGAGTTTATTCAAAGACACTTTAGTTGAAGCAGCACAAAAAGTATGTGGTAGAACATCTGGAAAGGAAAAAGGAAAAGTAAGACAGACAGATTGGTGGGATGATACCACAATCCAAGCAGTTAGAAGAAAAAATGGAGCATGGAGAAAGTGGTGCAAAACTAAAAATGACGAGGACCATAAAAGACATATAGAGGAAAAAAAACAATGCAAAGAAATAGTGGAAACAGCAAAGAAAAAAGGCATGGGAAGCGTTTACAAAAAAACTTGGTGTGAGGAACAATAAGAAAATGTTCTTTAAAATGATGAAAAATAAAAAGAAGGCTCATGAAGTACCAGTAAAGATGGAAACAGGGGATGGTACTGTGACTGAAGATCCAGGGAATACAGAAGATCTCTGGAGAGAACATTTTAAGAAACTGTTAAACGCTGAGGAGCAGGTACATGAGGAAACAATAATGGAGAAATTCAGAGAAGTTGGGAAGCAGAATTAGGACAAATTACATGGGAATAAATGGAAATAGCTGCGAAGAAGATGAATGGGGGGAGAAAGCCCCAGGACCTGATTAAGTATTAGTGGACATGATGAGAGCAGCAGGTCCAGTGGGAAAGCAGTGGCTGTACAGAGTACTATCAAGTGTGTGGAGAAATAGTACAATACGTGATGATTGGAGAAGAGGAGACATTGTTCCCATCTTCAAAAACGGCAATAAATTTTTTTGTAAAAACTACAGAGGAATAGCGCTTATGAGTCATACAGCCAAGATTTTTGAAAGAATTTTACTAAATCGAATAAGTGAAAAGACAGAGAAGGAGCTGAGTGAAGAACAGCTTGGGTTTAGGAAAGGAAGAAGCACGATCGACCTGATATTTTCTATCTGTCAACTGATGGAAGAAAGTTGGGAATATAACAAAAGGATGATAATGGTTTTTACAGATATAAGTTAACAGGGAAAGACGCTGGGAAGAAATGAAGAAGATAGATATAGAAGATGGATACATTAATATAATAAAGACAATGTACAGAGGACACAATTGTAGAATTAGAACACTATTGGGGAACTCTGAATACTTCGAAATAAGACAGGGACTTAAACAAGGAAGTATTTTATGTCCTGCACTTTTTAATTTTGTGATGGAGGGAATGAATAGCGCAGTTAAAGATATAGTAAAAGAAAAAGACAAAAAGATGATTTTAGCAGACGATATGGTAATATGGGGCGATAAAGAGGTAGATGTACACTTGATGCGTGGAAGGAAATAATGGAAAGATATGGATTAAAAATAAGTAAAGATAAGAGTGAAGTAATGGTATTTGGAAGAGAAAAGGACCAACTGAAATATTACTTTGAATGGAGAACACCTCAAAGTGGTAGACAGTTGCACTTATTTAGGGAGTGAAATATATAGTAATGGAAGAATAACCAACGAAATTAATAGGAGGTTACAGAAGGGAGGCAATTTCTACCAAACAATAAAACACCTGATTTGGAATAAGGAAGTTTCAGAAAAAGCAAAACTCCTTATGTATAAGAGTCGTCACCTATGGTGGAGAAACATGGACAATGACACAAAGGGACTGGAGCAGACTGCAAGAAGGAGAAATGAAATTTCTCAGAGCCGTTAAGGGAAAAACAAGAATGGACAGAGTGAGGAATGTAGATATTAGAAAGGACCTTAAACAAGAAAGTATGAGAGAAGAAATTGGAAAAAAGAGATTAAGATGGTATGGGCATGGCAAGAGGATATGTAGGCAGAGACTCCCCAAAATTATGTACGAACTAAAGATGAATGGAAAAAAGAGCTAGAGGGCGCCCAAAAACACGGTGGAAAACCGGAGTGAGAGTATCTGTGGAAAGCAGAAGTGTGACCTGGCAGCAA